>NC_079218.1:5568314-5600814 GCF_029633865.1 Lampris incognitus
TTTACATACGAGTGCAGTCCTAGGAACAGCTAAGACACTGAACAGAATGCTCAAACTCACGGGCCTCACACAATGGATCCCAAATTGCGATCATAGGACCCCCTCGGGTGTCTGGGGCCTGGAAGGGTTCCAGTGATTATTCAGCAAAACGGTGATTTTACGTTTATCTGACGTGTTCCTGCCCGATTTCGAACCCAGTACTTTTCACGTGTCAGGTAAACTTGATAACCACTACACTACAGCAACCGGGGACGTAACTCCAGCAGATTCCAGAAATACCATCTGAGATCTCTGTCCAGAACAGTGCAGTCCTACGGACTGTGAGCAAGAATGTTGGGACTGTGGTTATAGGACATCAGGGGGTCTGGAAGGGTCCCAGTGAGTCTCCAGCAAAATGGAGATTTTATACATACATCCAAGATGTTCCTGCTCGGGTTCGAATCGAGGACCTTTCGCCTGTGAGGCGAACGTGATAACCACTACACTACAGGAACTGGGAGACACGTTCCAGCATATTCCGGAAATACATTCTAAGGTCTCTGTCCAGAACAGCACAGTTGTAGGAACAGCAAAGATAATGAACAGCACCCTGAAACACACAGGCCTAATACAATGGTTCCCAAACTCTGGTCATGGGACCCCCCTGGGAGTCTGCGGTCTGAAAGGATTCCAGAGCGTCTCTAGCAAAATGTTTACGTATGTATGTATGTATATATATACACACACACACACATAAATATGCATTTTGTTCCATCCTGGCTTTGAAAGGAGAACCTTTCGTGTGTGAGTCAAACGTGACGACCACTACAATAGATAAACTGTGAGAGCGCCTTCAAATAGTGGCTCCAGCAGATTCCGGAAATACTATCCGAGGTCTCCGTCCAGAATAGTGAAGTCATAGGAACAGCTAAGATACTGCACAGAATGCTCAAACTCCCTGGCCTAACAAAATATTTCGCAAGATGTGGTCATTCGTCCCCTGGAGTGATTCCAGTGACTCTCCAGAAAGGGTTATGGGGCATGTCCAGGAAAGTGTAGGTTTCATATGCGCAAGCGGTTCCTGCTCGTTTTCGAACAGAGATAGCTTTCGCGTGTTAGGCTAACGTTATAACCACTACACTGCAGTTACCAGAAAACTTTCTCCAGCAGATTACAGAAATACCATCTGAGGTGTCCGTCCAGAACAGTCCAGATATAGCATCTGATGTTCCTTTACATACGAGTGCAGTCCTAGGAACAGCTAAGACACTGAACAGAATGCTCAAACTCACGGGCCTCACACAATGGATCCCAAATTGCGGTCATAGGACCCCCTCGGGTGTCTGGGGCCTGGACGGGTTCCAGTGATTATTCAGCAAAACGGTGATTTTACGTTTATCTGACGTGTTCCTGCCCGATTTCGAACCCAGTACTTTTCACGTGTCAGGTAAACTTGATAACCACTACACTACAGCAACCGGGGACGTAACTCCAGCAGATTCCAGAAATACCATCTGAGATCTCTGTCCAGAACAGTGCAGTCCTACGGACTGTGAGCAAGAATGTTGGGACTGTGGTTATAGGACATCCGGGGGTCTGGAAGGGTCCCAGTGAGTCTCCAGCAAAATGGAGATTTTATACATACATCCAAGATGTTCCTGCTCGGGTTCGAATCGAGGACCTTTCGCCTGTGAGGCGAACGTGATAACCACTACACTACAGGAACTGGGAGACACGTTCCAGCATATTCCGGAAATACATTCTAAGGTCTCTGTCCAGAACAGCACAGTTGTAGGAACAGCAAAGATAATGAACAGCACCCTGAAACACACAGGCCTAATACAATGGTTCCCAAACTCTGGTCATGGGACCCCCCTGGGAGTCTGCGGTCTGAAAGGATTCCAGAGCGTCTCTAGCAAAATGTTTACGTATGTATGTATGTATATATATACACACACACACATAAATATGCATTTTGTTCCATCCTGGCTTTGAAAGGAGAACCTTTCGTGTGTGAGTCAAACGTGACGACCACTACAATAGATAAACTGTGAGAGCGCCTTCAAATAGTGGCTCCAGCAGATTCCGGAAATACTATCCGAGGTCTCCGTCCAGAATAGTGAAGTCATAGGAACAGCTAAGATACTGCACAGAATGCTCAAACTCCCTGGCCTAACAAAATGTTTCGCAAGATGTGGTCATTCGTCCCCTGGAGTGATTCCAGTGACTCTCCAGAAAGGGTTATGGGGCATGTCCAGGAAAGTGTAGGTTTCATATGCGCAAGCGGTTCCTGCTCGTTTTCGAACAGAGATAGCTTTCGCGTGTTAGGCTAACGTTATAACCACTACACTGCAGTTACCAGAAAACTTTCTCCAGCAGATTACAGAAATACCATCTGAGGTGTCCGTCCAGAACAGTCCAGATATAGCATCTGATGTTCCTTTACATACGAGTGCAGTCCTAGGAACAGCTAAGACACTGAACAGAATGCTCAAACTCACAGGCCTCACACAATGGATCCCAAATTGCGGTCATAGGACCCCCTCGGGTGTCTGGGGCCTGGACGGGTTCCAGTGATTATTCAGCAAAACGGGGATTTTATGTTTATCTGACGTGTTCCTGCCCGATTTCGAACCCAGGACCTTTCACGTGTCGGGTAAACTTGATAACCACTACACTACAGGAATCGGGGACGTGACTCCAGCAGATTCCAGAAATACCATCTGAGATCTCTGTCCAGAACAGTGCAGTCCTACGGACTGTGAGCAAGAGTGTTGGGACTGTGGTTATAGGACATCCGGGGGTCTGGAAGGGTGCCAGTGAGTCTCCAGCAAAATGGAGATTTTATACATACATCCAAGATGTTCCTGCTCGGTTTCGAACCGAGGACCTTTCGCGTGTTAGGCGAACGTGATAACCACTACACTACAGGAACTAGGAGAGAAGTTCCAGCATATTCCGGAAATACCACCTAAGGTCTCTGGCCAGAACAGCGCAGTCGTAGGAACAGCAAAGATACTGAACAGCACCCTGAAACACACAGGCCTAATACAAGGGTTCCCAAACTCTGGTCATGGGACCCCCCTGAGAGTCTGCGGTCTGAAAGGATTCCAGAGCGTCTCTAGCAAAATGTGTGCGTATGTATGTATTTATATATATACACACACACACACACACATAAATATGCTTTTTGTTCCATCCTGGCTTTGAAACGAGAACCTTTCGTGTGTGAGTCAAACGTGATGACCACTACAATAGATAAACTTTGAGAGCACCTTCAAATAGTGGCTCCAGCAGATTCCGGAAATACTATCCGAGGTCTCTGTCCAGAATAGTGAAGTCATAGGAACAGCTAAGATCCTGCACAAAATGCTCAAACTCCCAGGCCTAACACAATATTTCGCAAAACGTGTTCATTCGTCCCCTGGAGTCTGGAATGATTCCAGTGACTCTCCAGAAAATTACGGATATTATATGTCAAAGCTGTTCCTGCCCGGTTTCGAATAGAGGACCTTTCGCATTTGAGGCAAAAGTGATAACCGCTACACTACAGGAACTAGGAAAGTATCTCCAGCAGATTCCCGAAATACCATCGGAGGTCTCTGTCCAGAACAGTGCAGTCCTACGGACTGTGAGTGAGAGTAGTGGGACTGTGGTCATAGGAGATCAGGGGGTCTGGGGTCTGGAAGGGTTCCAGTGAGTCTCCAGCAAAATGGGGATTTTACACATACATCCAAGATGTTCCTACTCGGTTTCGAACCGAGGACCTTTCGCGTGTTAGGCGAACGTGATAACCACTACACTATAGGAACTGGTAGAGTGGTTCCGGCATATTCCGGAAATACCATCTGAGGTCTCTGTCCAGAACAGCGCAGTCGTAGGAACAGTGAAGCTACTGAACAGAACCCTGAAACACACAGGCCTATTACAATGGTTCCCAAGTTCTGGTCATGGGACCCCCTGCGGGAGTCTGGGGTCTGAAAGGATTCCAGAGCATCTCCAGCAAAATGTGTGTGCATATGTATGTATATACATATATATATAATACACACACACACACATACACATTCTGTTTCCTCCTGGCTTCGAAACAAGGACTTTTCGCGCGTGATTCGAACGTGATAATCACTACACTAGAAAAACTGTGAGAGCGCCTTCAAATAGCGGCTCCAGCAAATTCCGGAAATGCTATCTGAGGTCTCCATCTAGAATAGTGAAGTCATAGGAACAGCTAAGATACTGCACAGAATGCTCAAACTCCCTGGCCTAACAAAATATTTCGCAAGATGTGGTCATTCGTCCCCTGGAGTGATTCCAGTGACTCTCCAGAAAGGGTTACGGGGCATGTCCAGGAAAGTGTAGGTTTCATATGCGCAAGCGGTTCCTACTCGTTTTACAAACAGAGATAGCGTTCGCGTGTTAGGCTAACGTTATAACCACTACACTACAGTTACTAGAAAACTTTCTCTAGCAGATTACAGAAATACCGTCTGAGGTGTCCGTCCAGAACAGTCCAGATATAGCATCTGACGTTCCTTTACATACGAGTGCAGTCCTAGGAACAGCTAAGACACTGAACAGAATGCTCAAACTCACAGGCCTCACACAATGGATCCCAAATTGCGGTCATAGGACCCCCTCGGGTGTCTGGGGCCTGGACGGGTTCCAGTGATTATTCAGCAAGTCGGGGATTTTACGTTTATCTGACGTGTTCCTGCCCGATTTCGAACCCAGGACCTTTCACGTGTCGGGTAAACTTGATAACCACTACACTACAGGAATCGGGGACGTGACTCCAGCAGATTCCAGAAATACCATCTGAGATCTCTGTCCAGAACAGTGCAGTCCTACGGACTGTGAGCAAGAGTGTTGGGACTGTGGTTATAGGACATCAGGGGGTCTGGAAGAGTCCCAGTGAGTCTCCAGCAAAATGGAGATTTTATACATACATCCAAGATGTTCCTGCTCGGTTTCGAACCGAGGACCTTTCGCGTGTTAGGCGAACGTGATAACCACTACACTACAGGAACTAGGATAGAAGTTCCAGCATATTCCGGAAATACCATCTAAGGTCTCTGTCCAGAACAGCACAGTCGTAGGAACAGCAAAGATACTGAACAGCACCCTGAAACACACAGGCCTAATACAAGGGTTCCCAAACTCTGGTCATGGGACCCCCCTGAGAGTCTGCGGTCTGAAAGGATTCCAGAGCGTCTCTAGCAAAATGTGTGCGTATGTATGTATTTATATATATATATACACACACACACACACACACATAAATATGCTTTTTGTTCCATCCTGGCTTTGAAACGAGAACCTTTCGTGTGTGAGTCAAACGTGATGACCACTACAATAGATAAACTTTGAGAGCACCTTCAAATAGTGGCTCCAGCAGATTCCGGAAATACTATCCGAGGTCTCTGTCCAGAATAGTGAAGTCATAGGAACAGCTAAGATCCTGCACAAAATGCTCAAACTCCCAGGCCTAACACAATATTTCGCAAAACGTGTTCATTCGTCCCCTGGAGTCTGGAATGATTCCAGTGACTCTCCAGGAAATTACGGATATTATATGTCAAAGCTGTTCCTGCCCGGTTTCGAATAGAGGACCTTTCGCATTTGAGGCAAAAGTGATAACCGCTACACTACAGGAACTAGGAAAGTATCTCCAGCAGATTCCCGAAATACCATCGGAGGTCTCTGTCCAGAACAGTGCAGTCCTACGGACTGTGAGTGAGAGTAGTGGGACTGTGGTCATAGGAGATCAGGGGGTCTGGGGTCTGGAAGGGTTCCAGTGAGTCTCCAGCAAAATGGGGATTTTACACATACATCCAAGATGTTCCTACTCGGTTTCGAACCGAGGACCTTTCGCGTGTTAGGCGAACGTGATAACCACTACACTATAGGAACTGGTAGAGTGGTTCCGGCATATTCCGGAAATACCATCTGAGGTCTCTGTCCAGAACAGCGCAGTCGTAGGAACAGTGAAGATACTGAACAGAACCCTGAAACACACAGGCCTATTACAATGGTTCCCAAGTTCTGGTCATGGGACCCCCTGCGGGAGTCTGGGGTCTGAAAGGATTCCAGAGCATCTCCAGCAAAATGTGTGTGCATATGTATGTATATACATATATATATAATACACACACACACATACACATTCTGTTTCCTCCTGGCTTTGAAACAAGGACTTTTCGCGCGTGATTCGAACGTGATAATCACTACACTAGAAAAACTGTGAGAGCGCCTTCAAATAGCGGCTCCAGCAAATTCCGGAAATGCTATCTGAGGTCTCCATCTAGAATAGTGAAGTCATAGGAACAGCTAAGATACTGCACAGAATGCTCAAACTCCCTGGCCTAACAAAATATTTCGCAAGATGTGGTCATTCGTCCCCTGGAGTGATTCCAGTGACTCTCCAGAAAGGGTTACGGGGCATGTCCAGGAAAGTGTAGGTTTCATATGCGCAAGCGGTTCCTACTCGTTTTACGAACAGAGATAGCGTTCGCGTGTTAGGCTAACGTTATAACCACTACACTACAGTTACTAGAAAACTTTCTCTAGCAGATTACAGAAATACCGTCTGAGGTGTCCGTCCAGAACAGTCCAGATATAGCATCTGACGTTCCTTTACATACGAGTGCAGTCCTAGGAACAGCTAAGACACTGAACAGAATGCTCAAACTCACAGGCCTCACACAATGGATCCCAAATTGCGGTCATAGGACCCCCTCGGGTGTCTGGGGCCTGGACGGGTTCCAGTGATTATTCAGCAAAACGGGGATTTTACGTTTATCTGACGTGTTCCTGCCCGATTTCGAACCCAGGACCTTTCACGTGTCGGGTAAACTTGATAACCACTACACTACAGGAATCGGGGACGTGACTCCAGCAGATTCCAGAAATACCATCTGAGATCTCTGTCCAGAACAGTGCAGTCCTACGGACTGTGAGCAAGAGTGTTGGGACTGTGGTTATAGGACATCAGGGGGTCTGGAAGAGTCCCAGTGAGTCTCCAGCAAAATGGAGATTTTATACATACATCCAAGATGTTCCTGCTCGGTTTCGAACCGAGGACCTTTCGCGTGTTAGGCGAACGTGATAACCACTACACTACAGGAACTAGGAGAGAAGTTCCAGCATATTCCGGAAATACCATCTAAGGTCTCTGTCCAGAACAGCGCAGTCGTAGGAACAGCAAAGATACTGAACAGCACCCTGAAACACACAGGCCTAATACAAGGGTTCCCAAACTCTGGTCATGGGACCCCCCTGAGAGTCTGCGGTCTGAAAGGATTCCAGAGCGTCTCTAGCAAAATGTGTGCGTATGTATGTATTTATATATATACACACACACACACACACACATAAATATGCTTTTTGTTCCATCCTGGCTTTGAAACGAGAAACTTTCGTGTGTGAGTCAAACGTGATGACCACTACAATAGATAAACTTTGAGAGCACCTTCAAATAGTGGCTCCAGCAGATTCCGGAAATACTATCCGAGGTCTCTGTCCAGAATAGTGAAGTCATAGGAACAGCTAAGATCCTGCACAAAATGCTCAAACTCCCAGGCCTAACACAATATTTCGCAAAACGTGGTCATTCGTCCCCTGGAGTCTGGAATGATTCCAGTGACTCTCCAGAAAATTACGGATATTATATGTCAAAGCTGTTCCTGCCCGGTTTCGAATAGAGGACCTTTCGCATTTGAGGCAAAAGTGATAACCGCTACACTACAGGAACTAGGAAAGTATCTCCAGCAGATTCCCGAAATACCATCGGAGGTCTCTGTCCAGAACAGTGCAGTCCTACGGACTGTGAGTGAGAGTAGTGGGACTGTGGTCATAGGAGATCAGGGGGTCTGGGGTCTGGAAGGGTTCCAGTGAGTCTCCAGCAAAATGGGGATTTTACACATACATCCAAGATGTTCCTACTCGGTTTCGAACCGAGGACCTTTCGCGTGTTAGGCGAACGTGATAACCACTACACTATAGGAACTGGTAGAATGGTTCCGGCATATTCCCGAAATACCATCTGAGGTCTCTGTCCAGAACAGCGCAGTCGTAGGAACAGTGAAGATACTGAACAGAACCCTGAAACACACAGGCCTATTACAATGGTTCCCAAGTTCTGGTCATGGGACCCCCTGCGGGAGTCTGGGGTCTGAAAGGATTCCAGAGCATCTCCAGCAAAATGAGTGTGCATATGTATGTATATACATATATATATAATACACACACACACATACACATTCTGTTTCCTCCTGGCTTCGAAACAAGGACTTTTCGCGCGTGATTCGAACGTGATAATCACTACACTAGAAAAACTGTGAGAGCGCCTTCAAATAGCGGCTCCAGCAAATTCCGGAAATGCTATCTGAGGTCTCCATCTAGAATAGTGAATTCATAGGAACAGCTAAGATACTGCACAGAATGCTCAAACTCCCTGGCCTAACAAAATATTTTGCAAGATGTGGTCATTCGTCCCCTGGAGTGATTCCAGTGACTCTCCAGAAAGGGTTACGGGGCATGTCCAGGAAAGTGTAGGTTTCATATGCGCAAGCGGTTCCTACTCGTTTTCGAACAGAGATAGCGTTCGCGTGTTAGGCTAACGTTATAACCACTACACTACAGTTACTAGAAAACTTTCTCTAGCAGATTACAGAAATACCGTCTGAGGTGTCCGTCCAGAACAGTCCAGATATAGCATCTGACGTTCCTTTACATACGAGTGCAGTCCTAGGAACAGCTAAGACACTGAACAGAATGCTCAAACTCACAGGCCTCACACAATGGATCCCAAATTGCGGTCATAGGACCCCCTCGGGTGTCTGGGGCCTGGACGGGTTCCAGTGATTATTCAGCAAAACGGGGATTTTACGTTTATCTGACGTGTTCCTGCCCGATTTCGAACCCAGGACCTTTCACGTGTCGGGTAAACTTGATAACCACTACACTACAGGAATCGGGGACGTGACTCCAGCAGATTCCAGAAATACCATCTGAGATCTCTGTCCAGAACAGTGCAGTCCTACGGACTGTGAGCAAGAGTGTTGGGACTGTGGTTATAGGACATCCGGGGGTCTGGAAGGGTCCCAGTGAGTCTCCAGCAAAATGGAGATTTTATACATACATCCAAGATGTTCCTGCTCGGTTTCGAACCGAGGACCTTTCGCGTGTTCGGCGAACTTGATAACCACTACACTACAGGAACTAGGAGAGAAGTTCCAGCATATTCCGGAAATACCATCTAAGGTCTCTGTCCAGAACAGCGCAGTCGTAGGAACAGCAAAGATACTGAACAGCACCCTGAAACACACAGGCCTAATACAAGGGTTCCCAAACTCTGGTCATGGGACCCCCCCTGAGAGTCTGCGGTCTGAAAGGATTCCAGAGCGTTTCTAGCAAAATGTGTGCGTATGTATGTATTTATATATATACACACACACACACACACACAAATATGCTTTTTGTTCCATCCTGGCTTTGAAACGAGAACCTTTCGTGTGTGAGTCAAACGTGATGACCACTACAATAGATAAACTTTGAGAGCACCTTCAAATAGTGGCTCCAGCAGATTCCGGAAATACTATCCGAGGTCTCTGTCCAGAATAGTGAAGTCATAGGAACAGCTAAGATCCTGCACAAAATGCTCAAACTCCCAGGCCTAACACAATATTTCGCAAAACGTGGTCATTCGTCCCCTGGAGTCTGGAATGATTCCAGTGACTCTCCAGAAAATTACGGATATTATATGTCAAAGCTGTTCCTGCCCGGTTTCGAATAGAGGACCTTTCGCATTTGAGGCAAAAGTGATAACCGCTACACTACAGGAACTAGGAAAGTATCTCCAGCAGATTCCCGAAATACCATCGGAGGTCTCTGTCCAGAACAGTGCAGTCCTACGGACTGTGAGTGAGAGTAGTGGGACTGTGGTCATAGGAGATCAGGGGGTCTGGGGTCTGGAAGGGTTCCAGCGAGTCTCCAGCAAAATGGGGATTTTACACATACATCCAAGATGTTCCTACTCGGTTTCGAACCGAGGACCTTTCGCGTGTTAGGCGAACGTGATAACCACTACACTATAGGAACTGGTAGAGTAGCTCCGGCATATTCCGGAAATACCATCTGAGGTCTCTGTCCAGAACAGCGCAGTCGTAGGAACAGTGAAGATACTGAACAGCACCCTGAAATACACAGGCCTATTACAATGGTTCCCAAGTTCTGGTAATGGGACCCCCTGCGGGAGTCTGGGGTCTGAAAGGATTCCAGAGCATCTCCAGCAAAATGTGTGTGCATATGTATGTATATACATATATATAATACACACACACACATACACATTCTGTTTCCTCCCGGCTTCGAAACAAGGACTTTTCGCGCGTGATTCGAACGTGATAATCACTACACTAGAAAAACTGTGAGAGCGCCTTCAAATAGCGGCTCCAGCAGATTCCGGAAATGCTATCTGAGGTCTCCATCTAGAATAGTGAAGTCATAGGAACAGCTAAGATACTGCTCAGAATGCTCAAACTCCCTGGCCTAACAAAATATTTCGCAAGATGTGGTCATTCGTCCCCTGGAGTGATTCCAGTGACTCTCCAGAAAGGGTTACGGGGCATGTCCAGGAAAGTGTAGGTTTCATATGCGCAAGCGGTTCCTGCCCGTTTTCGAACAGAGGAGCTTCCGCGTGTTAGGCAAACGTTATAACCACTACACTACAGTTACTAGAAAACTTTCCAGCAGATTACAGAAATACCATCTGAGGTGTCTGTCCAGAACAGTCTAGATATAGCATCTGACGTTCCTTTACAGACGAGTGCAGTCCTGGGGCCGGCTAAGACACTGAACAGAATGCTCAAAATCACAGGCCTCACACAATGGATCCCAAATTGCGGTCATAGGACCCCTCGGGTGTCTGGGGCCTGGACGGGTTCCAGTGATTGTTCAGTAAAGCAGAGATTTTACATTTATCCAAGGTGTTCCTGCCCGGTTTCGAACCGAGGACCTTTCGCGTGTTAGGCAAACGTGATAATCACTACACTACAGGAACTGGGAAAGTGACTCTAGCAGATTCCATAAATACCATCTGAGATCTCTGTCCAGAACAGTGCAGTACTAGGGACTGTGAGCGAGAGTGTTGGGACTATGGTCATCGGACATCCGGGGATCTAGGGTCTGGAAGAGTCCCAGTGATTATTCAGCAAAACTGGGATTTTATACATATATCCCAGATATTCCTGCTCGGTTTCGAACCAAGGACCAATCGCGTGTTAAGCGACCGTGATAACAACTACACTACAGGAACTGTTAGAGCTGCTCCAGCATATTCCGGAAATACCACCTGAGGTCTCTGTCCAGAACAGCGCAGTCATAGGAACAGTTATTATACTGAATAGCACCCTCAAACAAACAGGGCTAAAACAATGGTTCCCAAGCTCTGGTCATAGGACCCCCCCGGGAGTCTGGGGTCAGAAAAGGATTCCAGAGCTTCTCCAGCAAAATGTGTGTATGTGTATATATATATATCGTTCCGTTTCCTCCCGGCTTCGAAATGAGGACCTTTCGCGTGTGATTCAAACATGATAACCCTTACACTAGAGAAACTGCTAGAGGGCCTTGAAATAGTTGCTCCAGCAGATTCCAGTAAAAGCACCTGATATTTCTTTACAGATGAGTGCAATCCTAGGAACAGCTAAGACACTGCACACAACGCTCAAACTCCCAGGCCTCAAACCAATGGTTCCCAAATTGTGGTTACATGACCTCCTCGGGTGGCTGGGGCATGGAAGGGTTCCAGTGATTATTCAGCAAAACTGGGATTTTATATTTAACCAAGGTGTTCCTGCCCGGTTTACAAACCAAGGACCTTTCGCGTGTTAGGCGAATGTGATAACCACTACACTACAAGAGCTGTTAGATCTGCTCCAGCATATTCCGGAAAATACCACCTGAGGTCTCTGTCCGGAACAGCGCAGTCATAGGAACAGTTAAGATAATGAATAGCACCCTCAAACAAACAGGGCTAAAACAATGGTTCCCAAGCTCTGGTCATAGGACCCCCCCGAGAGTCTGGGGTCAGAAAAGGATTCCAGAGCTTCTCCAGCAAAATGTGTGTGTGTATATATATATATATATATAGTTCCGTTTCCTCCCGGCTTCGAAACGAGGACCTTTCACGTGTGATTCGAACATGATAGTCCTTACGGTAGAGAAACTGCTAGAGGGCCTTGAAATAGTTGCTCCAGCAGATTCCAGTAAAAACACCTGATGTTTCTTTACAGACGAGTGCAATCCTAGGAACAGCTAAGACACTGCACAAAACGCTCAAACTCCAAGGCCTCACACAATGGTTCCGAAATTGTGGTTATAGGAACCCCTCGGGTGCCTGGGGCCTGGAAGGGTTCCAGTGATTATTCAGCAAAATCGGGATTTTATATTTAACCGAGGTGTTCCTGCCCGGTTTCGAACCGAGGACCTTTCGCGTGTTAGGCGAACGTGATAACCACTACACTACAGGAACTGGGAAACTATCTTCTAAAGATTCCAGAAATACCATCTGAGGTCTCTTTCCAGAACAGGGCAGTCCTAGGGACTGTGAGTGAGAGTGGTGGGACTGTGGTCATAGGACCATAACCCTGAGGTCTGGAAGGGTTCCAGGGAGTCTCCAGCAAGATGTCGATTTTATACATATATCCGAGATATTCCTGCTCGGTTTCGAATCGAGAACCTTTCACGTGTTAGGCGAACGTGATAACCACTAAACCACAAGAACTTGGAGAGCCGCTCCAGCATATTCCAAAAATACCATCTGAGGTCTCTGTCCAGAACAGTGCAGTCATAGGAACAGGTAAGATACTGAACAGCACCCTGAAACTCCAAGGGCCTAAATACAGTTGTTCCCAATCTCTGGTCATAGGACCCCCCCACACGGGGGTCTGGAAGGATTCCAGAGAGTCTCTAGCAAAATATATACATACATATATAAGTTTTGGTCCCTCCGGGCTTCGAACCTATGACCTTTCACATATGATGCGAAAGTGATAACCACTACACTAAAGAAACTGTGAGGGCGCATTTAAATAGTGGCTCCAGCAGATTCCAGAAATACCATCCGAGGTCTCCGTCCAGAAGAACGCAGTCCTAGGAACAGTTCAGATACTGCATATAACTGTCAGGCTCCCAGGCCTAATACAATGGTTCCAAACCTGTAGTCATTGGACCCCCGGGGTCTCTGGTCTGGAAGGGTTCCAGGGAGTCTC
This sequence comes from Lampris incognitus, assembly GCF_029633865.1. Lineage (NCBI taxonomy): Eukaryota > Metazoa > Chordata > Actinopteri > Lampriformes > Lampridae > Lampris > Lampris incognitus. The sequence goes on from NC_079218.1 coordinate 5,581,565, forward strand.
CAGCAAAACGGAGATACTACATATCCAAGCTGTTCCTGCTCAGCGTCGAACTGAGAACCTTTCGCATATTTGGCGAACTTGATAACCACTACACTACAGAAACTAGGATAGCCCCCATAGCAGATTCCAGAAATACCGTCTGAGGTCTATGTCCAGAAGAGTGCAGTGGTTGCAACAGCTAAGATACTGCTCAGCACCTTTAAAATCCCAGACCTAAAACAATGGTTCCCAAACTGTGTTCGTAGGAACCCCGGGAGGTTGGGGTCTGGAAGGGTTCCATGGTGTCTCCAGCAAAATGTGGATTGTATATATATATTGAAGCTGTTCCTGCGCTGTTTCGAACCGTGAGTATAACTTTGTTAGAAGAAACACTCAATGGTAGGAAAGGTGCTCAACAAATAAGGAGCAAAATAATCCAGTGAGTCAAGTATATTACTTATGAGACAGTACAAGCTTTTTTCATGCCATAAGCAATCATCTTGTCTATATATATATATACTTCAACGCTCACGTGGGCAATGATGGAGAAACCTAGAGGGGTGTGACTAGGAGGAACAGCCTCCCCAATCTGAACCTGAGCGGTGCCATCTTATTGGACTTCTGTGCGAGTCATGGATTGGCAATAACAAACACCATGTTCGAACATAAGGTAGTTCGTAAGTGAACTTGGTACCACAACACCGTAGGCCGAAGATCGATGATCGACTTTGCGGTCATATCATCAGATCTGTGGCCGTGGGTTTTGGACACTCGGGTGAAGAGAGGAGCAGAGCTGTCAACTCCCACCTGGTGATGAGTTGGATCAGATGGCGGGGAAGGCTGCCAGACAGATCTAGCAAACCCAAACGTGTAGTGAGGGTGAACTGGGAATGTCTGGCGGAGACCCCTGTCCATGAGGTCTTCTACTTCCACCTCCGGAAGAAGTTCTCGTGTATCCCGATGGAGGCTGAGTGGGCCATGTTCAAAGCCTCTATTGTAGATGTGGCAGGCAGGAGCTGTGGTTATAAGGTGGTCGGTGCCTGTCGAGGCGGCAACCTAAGGATCTGTTGATGGACATTGGTGGTGAGGGAAGCCGTCAGGCTGAAGAAGGAGGCCTTTTGGACTTGGTTAGCCCAGGGGTCTCCTGAAGCAGCAGACAGGTACCGGGAGGCCAGAAGGGTTGCCACTTTGGCGGTCGCGGAAGCAAAAACTCAGGTGTGGGAGGAGTTCGGCAGGGCTATGGAGGAGGACTTTCAGTTGGCCTCAAGGAAGTTCTGGCAAACCATCCGGCGACTCAGGAAGGGGAAGCAGGGCTTGATTCAGGCTGTGTTCAGCCGGGGACGAGGAACTGTTGACCTGGACTGGGGATGTTGTCGAGCAGTGAAAAGAACACTTTGAGAAGCTCCTGAACCTGACTAACACATCCTCAGTGGAGGAGGTAGAGCCTGAAGACTCAGGGGAAGCCCCACCCATATCTCTGGCAGAGGTCTCTGAGGTAGTTAAAACTCCTCGGTGGCAAGGCAGCGGGTGTGGATGAGATTCACCCTGAGAAGCTGAGGGCGCTGGACATTGTTGGGCTGTCTTGGATGACACAACTCTTCAGTGTCACGTGGAGGTCGGGGACAGTACCTGTGGAGTAGCAGACTGGGGTGGTGGTTCCCATATTCAAAAAGGGGGACCGGAGGGTGTGCTCCAATTATCGGGGCATCACATTGTTCAGCCTCCCTGGGAAAGTCTACAGTAGGGTGCTTGAAAGGAGGCTCCGACTGATTGTCGAACCTCGGATCCAGGAGGAACAATGCGAATTCCGTCCTGGCCGTGGAACTACAGACCAACTCTTTACCCTTGCAGAAGTGCTGAGGTGGGCATGGGAGTTTGACCAGCCAGTCTATATGTGTTTTGTGGACTTGGAGAAGGCTTAAGACTGTGTACCCTGGGGCACTCTGTGGGGGGTACTGCGGGAGTATGGGGTACCGGGGCAGTTGCTACAAGCCATCCGGTCCTTCTATAACCAAAGTGAGAGCTGTGTCCACATTCTTGGCACAAAGTCAAACATGTTTTAGGTGGGTGTGGGACTCCGCCAAGGTTGCCCCTTGTCTCCAATTCTGTTTGTGATATTCATGGACAGGATCTCAACACACAGCCAAGGTGAGGAGTGTGTCCATTTCGGGAACCTCAGAATTGCATCTCTGCTCTGCTCTTCGCAGATGATGTGGTTTTGTTGGCTTCATCAGAACGTGACCTCCAGCATGCACTGGGGTGGTTTGCAGCTGAGTGTGAAATGGCTAGGATGAGAGTCAGCACCTCCAAGTCTGAGGCCATGGTTCTCTACCGGAAAATGGTGGATTACTCCCTCTAGGTTGGGGATGAGTTGTTGCCTCAAGTGAAGGAGTTCAAGTATCTCGGGGTCTTGTTCACAAGTGAGGGTAGGATGAAGTGGGAGATTGACAGGTGGATTGGTGCAGCATCAGCAGTAATGCGGACATTATACCGGACCATTGTGGTAAAGAAAGAGCTGAGCGGGAAGGCAAAGCTCTCAGTTTACCGGTCAATCTTCGTTCCAACCCTCACCTATGGTCATGAGCTTAGGGCAGTGACCGAAAGGGCGAGATTGCGGATACAAGCGGCTGAAATGAGTTTCCTCCGTAAGTTGTCTGGGCTCAGCCTTAGAGATAGGGTGAGGAGCTCGGACATCCGGAGGGAGCTTGGAGTAGAGCCGCTGCTCCTTCGCGTTGAAAGGAGCCAGTTGAAGTGGTTCAGGCATCTGATTAGGATGCCTCCTGGGTGCATTCCATTGGAGGTTTACCGGGCATGGCCAACTGGGGGGAAGACCCCGGGGTAGACCCAGGACTCGCTGGGGGGACTACATGTCCAATCTGGCCTGGGAACGCCTTGGGATCCCCCAGGAGGAGCTGGAGGGCGTTGCTGGGGAGAAGGATGTCTGGAGAGCCCTACTTAGCTTGCTGCCACCGCAACCCGACCCTGGAGAAGCGGCTGATAATAAATGAATGAATGAATACATATATAAGTGCTGCTCTGGGCTGGGTGAAACGATATTTCGTTTCATTTCATGTAGGAAAGTAGATGAAATGAAATGAGAAATAAAGTGTAACTCCTGATTCCTGAAGTGTCCACCAGTGATGACACTGTTGGACAATCCATGAATTGCCACATTTGTATGGCATTTGGTGGCACCCGCTACAACAGCTTTATGTAATAATAATGAATTAAACTTATATAGTGCTTTTCTAACACTCAAAGATGTAGTGTTTTCATTCTCGTTTTCTTACACATTGTAGTCTATGTGGCCTTCTGAAAGTAGAGGCAAACCCAGGAGGTAAGGATTGTAGTTTTCACATTCGTCTGTCAGTGATGTCACACACACTTTTCCGGACACCATTATGCTGACGCTATTACTCACAATGTTGGCGGCGTTTCAGAGATGTGTACACACACACACACACACACACACGCACATATTTTGCTGTTTAATAAATGGGAAGTCCACCTGTACGCTCTCACTCTCACTCTCTCTCTCTCTCTCTCTCACACACACACACACACACCTCCCCTTTCTGATTCTTTGATAGAGAAATGTTATAATCAAGATTTAATTAGGGGAGGGAAGCGTGGTATCTCCGTCTTTCATGATCGACAAAGCTGCTAAATTGTCACGCTTGTAAAGTCTTTAGAGGCCCCGGGTGGCAACAGCCAATGAACCAACAGCCCTGCGAGGTGAACTGTAAATCTTCACTCAGAAGCAATTCCAAATGCCACCCGACGGGCATCCTCTCACTCGCCCTCATAAAAGCCACATGGGATTTACTGCACAACTCCTAATTGTTTGTTGAATTGTATTTGTGGAAGATGGTTTTTATGGACAGCGAAGCCTCGCTGCAGTGGGAACCGTAAAGCTCTGAGGTGATGGGAGGTTATGTGGAAGACGACGGGTCCGTGATGATCTCTTTTGTTTTAGTTGGGGTCAAATGAAACGATGTGACAGATGTGGCGGGAATGGGGCCTAATGCTGACTGAATGCCACTGCACTTTGGGTAATGCAAAGCAGCTTGACATTTAAGGAGCAGAGGGCACATGTAATTGGTGCCGTGGCCTTTCTGCGGCTGCTCTCCTCCCACTCAGGGCAAAAGCCAACAGGACACCTCGCTGCGAACAAAAACAACTGTATAAGCAATGAATAGTCAAAGTCTCGCCAAATCACTCACAGCCGAACCATCACGGCGGCTGAAAGGGAAAAAACAACAAAAACAACAAAAACAAAACACGTTTCAATCCAAGTGTTTTAATGCGAAGTGGGTTGTTTCGAATAAAAAAGCTTGACTGGAAATGGCAAATATCGAACAAGATACCCAGAATTTGCATAAAACTTTTTATATTGCTTGAGGTGGATCAACTTTTTATTCCATAAAAAGAAATATGATATAACCTGCAAGGGAAATGCATTTGTCAAAAGAAAAAAAAAGAGAAGAGAAATCCGATTAGATATATTTTTGATTTTTGAACATGTTAAAATAACAACATAAAATATACAGGCAGGAATACAAAAACGAATGGAAATAACAGTGAACATATTTTGCAAACTCTCTGCAACAACGCAAGTAATAACTAGTCCATGTTCAGAAACATGGCCCAGCAACACCTCTTTCACCTCAGGCGACTGAAGAAGTTCGGCATGGGGCCCAGGATTCTACGGGCCTTCTACAGAGGCACAAGCGAGAGCATCCTGACTGGATGCATCAGCGCCTGGCATGGGGACTGGACTGCCCACAACCCCAACACACTGCAGAGGGTTGTGCCGACGGCCCAGGACATCAGTAGATGCGAGCTTCCCTCCATCCAGGACATACACAATGGACGTTCTGTCAGCAAAGCCCGTAGGATTATCAAAGACCCCAGCCCCCCCCCCCCAGCTATGGACTGTTCCAGCTGCTACCGTCAGGCAAGTGGTACCGCAGCCTCAAAGCCCGGACCAGTAGGCTCCAGAACAGCTTCTTCCACCAAGCAACCGGGCCTTTGAACAAAGACACTAAGCCTGGTGCTGGACTGACTGGTACTGACCTGTGGTCTTCAGTGGATCATCAGTTTACACACAAACACACACACACACACACACACACACACACACACACACACACACACACAGCTTGGCATACACAAACACACACAAATATACAAACAACTACATACACATATGCACATTTACTAAGGCTGGGCCTACACACACACACACACACACACACACACACACATACACCACACATTATTTATTATTATTACTGCTTTTTTTGTTCTGTTCTGTTGTTATTTCATTACTATTGTTGCTGCAGTGTTGAGGAGCTGAAACACAAGAACTTTACTCTCTTGTACTTGTATAGTGAGACATAACAAATGAAGAATCTGGAAAAGCGGGGTGCAGGATGAAGCAAAGAACTTTTCTGGTCCTACCCCTTTTTTTAATACATTGTCAGTCAAGTCAAACCAAAACAAAACTTTCAAAACAAAGCAAAAGGGAAAAAAAGAAAAGACCAACGCATAGAAATCAAAACAAAGAAAACAGCACAAGTCAAGCAAGGCGCCTTACACGTCACGTGTCATGTCATGCTATTCCAGTCCGCCTCTGTTCATCCATCCTACATCGGCTCCACGTGTTATTTTTAAAGAGCTGCTTAAACTTGCTTAACGGTTTACACATCTTCCTTTCTTTTCTACAGTTGTTCCGTAGATTCACTCCTGTGATGGATACACAATGACGTTTTGCCTTTGTCCTCACTAATTGTGTTTTGAATACACATATTCCTCTGAGATGCTGTTCACTTTCCCTCACTTGGCACAACTTGTGGACACTGTTTGGTAGCTGCTGATTTTTTACTCTGTACGTGATTTGAATTGTTTTGAAGTCAACCACATCCTTAAATTGTAGCGCTTTCAGGTTGATAAAGAGTGGTTTTGTTTACAGTTCTTATGGCTCTGTTTTGAAGGATGAAGATTGGATGTGTGTTTGTTTTGTATGTGTCCCCCCCACACCTCCACACTGTAGGTCAGTGTTTCTCAACCGGGGTAATTGCAAGGGGTCCGTGAAAATAAAATATCTTTAAAAAAAAGATCCTATGACATTTATAGAAATAGGATTATTTTACTCAAATGTGACTGAGACCTTTGTCTACCTAAACTATAAAGGGTAACAGGACTTTTTTCTCTAATTACATCTGTTTCACAAGTGTAATTTATTGTATTTTAATAAGAGATCTCGCTCCCGTTTGCATTGTTAAAAGTTACTGCATAAGAATTCTGTTGTTACATATATCTGAAAGTTACTGAATACATATTCTGTTTTGTTACATATATCTGAAAGTTACTGAATACATATTCTGTTTTGTTACATATATCTGAAAGTTACTGAATACATATTCTGTGTTGTTACATATATCTGAAAGTTACTGAATACATATTCTGTTTTGTTACATATATCTGAAAGTTACTGAATACATATTCTGTGTTGTTACATATATCTGAAAGTTACTGAATACATATTCTGTTTTGTTACATATATCTGAAAGTTACTGAATACATATTCTGTTTTGTTACATATATCTGAAAGTTACTGAATACATATTCTGTTTTGTTACATATATCTGAAAGTTACTGCATAAGAATTCTGTTTTGTTAACTATATCTAAGTTACAACTGAAAGCTCTTATTTTTGCCCCAAAGAGTGAATAAATGCTATAATGCAATTTAAAACGCAGTTTCTACTGTTTCTATTAAATTGCAACCCCCCTCCCCCAAGATCAGGTGGAGGGGTCCTCAGGGTAGATCAGAAATACGCAGGGGGTCCAGGACCCCAAAAAGGTTGAGAACCACTGGTGTAGGTGATGCCTCAAAGTATGAAGGAACAGTACAAGGTGTGTAGTACTGGTTGATGCAGGAGATCTTTCACTCTATATAATATTGCAACTGACTTTGATAGTTTTGCTTTAATATTTTTGTCAGTCTGTTTTTATGTCTTATATTTGTGTTCCGATTCTTTTGTTCTCTTCTTTAAAGTCTTTATATGATAAATTTTTCTTCTGACATGCGTTTAATATTCCTTTGGTTAACCATGGCTTTTCAGCGATTTTCTGTTTTACTACTTTCTTAACTAGATGATGTTTTTTTCTCTTTCATAAAGAGCCGTTGTTGTTGACATGTTGAGATGTTTCCTCATCTCAACTGATCCGTCTTTCTCAGGGATGTCAAAATATGGACATTTCAGCAGTGGAACAGAGTACTGAAAATTCCTACTCCAGTGAAAGTACTGCTACTTTAGTGACAGTTTACTCGAGTACACATAAATGTATTGATTAAGAATATGACTCGAGTAAGAGTAAATGACTTCCTTAATGAAAAACAAGCTGGAGTAATTTCTGTGTTAGTTACTTTTGTTCTTTTCAAGTCTGAAAACAAAGTTATAGCTCTACAGTATGGAAATATTCTTCAGTTGAGATAGCCTATGTCACTGGAAACAATCTCGACAAACACACTATGATAGTTAAGTAGAATACTCTATTGTAAATAAACTCAAAGTAAAAGTACTATGATTTTTATCATACTCAAAGTACTGAAAAATTTACTTCAGTACTTCATCAAAGAAGGTTGAATCAGTTCATCTGGATACAACGTTTATGACAGATACGTTTCATCACTCAACTGAGTGACATCTTCAGTCTAAACTGACTGCAGGAATCCCCACCTTTATAAACAATACAGCTGCATTACGACCGAAGCCAACGACCAGTTTCATATGCCGATATGGGTGTGATCATTTACTAGTGTCAAAGGCCATGTGCACTATTCATGGAGGATTGGAGAATGTTGCAATCACAGCACTGTAAGATGGTGACAGCTGCATAACCGAAACCAACAAACAGTTTCACCCATATTTGTATATGAAACCGGTCATTGGTTTCGGTCGTTATGCAACTGTCTTGTACTGTATTGTTTGTAAGGGTGGGGATACCTGCAGTCAGTTTAGACTGAAGAGGTCACTTAGTTGAGTGGTGAAATGTATCTGTCAATAAACGTATCCAGATGAACTGATTCAACCTTCTTCGATTTTCTAACCTGGGTTATAGAGCATGCATCAAGACATACTCAAGTACTGTAATGGGGGTAGTTGTAATTCATTACTTTCCACCTCTGGGACATATGACATAGGACACACAGAAGCATATTCAGGATTCTGTTCATTTAACCAAATCTGATGGTGATGCACATTAATTTGCATGCTTTTTGTGCAACATTGAATTATCTGCTTGAAATTTATTCAGAAGTCAGATGAAAACAGTAAATGACAGTATCATTTCCAAGAGGGATATTTACAACCTAGCAAGTTCGGTGAAGATTAAAGAATGAAATCGGAGACACACAGGCTGCAACATTTCCCTGTCCCTTGAAGGTCAACCCTACAATAAGCTCCTCAATTTGAAAGGCTTCACGTAAGAGTTGGCTTCCCTTCTAAGGCCTATTTAGTTGTCACCCCCAAAAGATTAAGACAAAATGTCATTTCAATGACATCATAAATGGCCAATAAAGTCGGGTTAAATGGCATATTCATATGTGATCTTGCTCATAAAAGGGCTGTAGATTGATTCTACCTCTCTCGGAGAAGGAAGGGCAAGGGGCAAATGGGGATATACTGCCTCAATGTCTGGGGTGAAATAACAGTTCTTCTACCTCTGTCTGCAGAATGCCATCACCATCCTGAAAGGATGAAGCCAAGTAATGAGAAAATCAAGGACAAGGGTCGTGAATAAAAGTAAAATAAAAATGTTATAGACCCTAAGAGCTCACCAGCATTGAGACTCTAAACAAATATCCAGTGGCTAGTAGTGACATATGGAAACGTACCTCTTTCTGTGAAACCATCATCATCATCACTGAGCATGCCAGATAGAATATGCGTGTGTTGGCAATATACTGTTTTATACTACATGAAGCCCGTTTTATAAGTGATGGTCAAGGTGACTGGACAGAAGTTTCATCTAAAAAAACGTTTTTGTTATAGGATTACTAACAACAAATTAAATCAGCTTAAATAATGCTGGGTATCTGTGTTTGCTCTATAAACATATAAACAACATAATGGCACTAACTCCTGGCACCATAATGTAATTATGGACTGGAAGTTTAAACAGAGCATCGTACTGCAGTTGTGAACACAACAGATAATTAGCATACAGTTTCAAAGACAGGTCATAACCAACAATTTATACCACATGAATGCTGCATAAAAACTCGTATAAGATTTTAGTGTGTAATCATCTTAATCTTTCAACTCTAAATACCTATTAAGTGTTTATTTGCTCTCCTATCTATCTATCTATCTATCTATCTATCTATCCATCCATCCATCCATCCATCTATCTATCTAATCTATCTATCTATCTATCTATCTATGTCTGTATGTCTGTATGTCTGTATGTACAGGCTGGACAAATATAAACTGATCTTTGGAAGATGCAAATCAGCCTTTACTCACCTATATAAAGAAAAAAAAATGCACTCCACATTTGACCCCTCACCTCTGAGGCCCTAGTAGGAGCTGAGGGGTCAAAAGATGGAGGTTAGTGTTTTGTGGCCAGTTAACCAATCATGTACAAGGCATGTGAAGGTGCGAGGCCAAAATCATACTTTAATTCAACTACACTTATACAAACACAGGATGTCTGTCACACGTCACCTGCTGTCATTCAGAGCGTTGTTTGTGCAGGTCCTAAAAAATTAATGCTACTAACCGCAAGATGCAATACCCACATAAACCATGGGGGACAGTATACAGGCAGTAACCACCAGTGTATTCCCAGTGACAAAATACTAGAGAATGTTAAGCTATGGAGAACTTGAGTCTCTGAATGCCTCCAGTTTGTAATTACAACTAGGGGGCGATCACGAGAGTCCAAAATGAATGGGGGTCTATGGAGCATATACACAAAAAGGTTCATTTTATTTACATTTTTTTAAAGCCTGTTTTTATGGTTTTGTCATGTCCTTTATGTGATGGTCTGGTGACATCAGATAAAGCTGCTTTATGGCAGCAGCAGCCATGCCAGCCCTGGCCATGCCTCCACAGTCCACGCTGCATCCTTGATAGGGAGGAACGCTGGTTTGAATGGGGAGTCAAAGAGGCCATCTAGGTGAAGAGGGAAGGACCATCCCTGAACCGAGGGGGTGGGGGACTAAGGGTATATCTGTCGCCATCTTACAATGCTGTGATTGCAACCATTCCCCAATCTTCTGAATAGTACACATGGCCATTGTAACTCTAGTTAATGGTCACGCTAATTTGCATATAAAACCGATTGTTTTTGGTCATTATACCACTGCATTGTTTATAAGGGTGGGGATACCTGCAGTCAGTCAATGCATTTACATGCACAGTTAAGTCAAGCTACAGTTATAGTTCAATTACGCCATGTAATTGGAGTACTGTCGTTGTCCCAGTATACAAGAACTGGGGGAGAATCGATTTATTGACGGAAGTATGTCCAACCCGGTATGGTAGGTGGCGATATGCCCCCTTTCAGCTGGTTGCTATTGGATGAAAGACTGCCACGGGAACTATGGATCATGTGCAGAACACCTAGGACAGTTCGGGGCCGACTGAAGCGTATACAAGCCAGAGTAAATCGATCCCCAACTGCATTATCTAGGTGTGTTAGTCCGACTTCGAGAAATTCGATTTAGTACGATTTCCGTTGGACTAACATGTTCACATGTGTTTTAAAAGTCCAGTTTTAGTCGGACTAACACAATACATAGACTTTTTCTAACATCATGTAAACGTAGCCAGGTTAGACTGAAGTGGTCACTTCTATGAGTGATCAAACATTTCTCTCTCAATAAACGTGTCCAGATGAACTGATTCAATGTTCACTGATTTTCTTTCCTGGATTATTGAGCATGCATAAAGACGACAAGCAAAGCTGTTTTGCCGTAACCAGTCATAACTCTTTGGGTCAGCTTGCCAACCAATAAGCAGTCAGTAGCTGCAACACTAGTGTTTTACTCCGATATAAGCATTGCCGGTATGGTGTCATTAATGTTTAGATATGACACATCTTTGAAATTCCCTAAAATGAAGGAGAGCTTCAGCATTGTTCACCAAAAACACAGTCAATCAACAATTTTAGCTGTTTAGCTCCATTTACTCCCATTCACTGAGGAGTCTCTCGCACGCTCCCCCTACCACCTCAATGATTACAGTAATCTATTTGTACAGTGGGATTAATAGGAAGTGGCCAGGCTCTCTGTAGACTGGCTCCGATAATACCTACGTGACAGAAACTGCAGGAAACACTCGAAGCTGACAGAGCTTGCCTCTGGATATACCTTTAAAACCTCCAGTCAGACAAAAATATGCAGACGTGTATGTGAGCAATGCTACTCACATGGCAACTACTTTACATATGTATAGCATAATTACAGTATGATTTTGCCCTAAGAGATAGTTGGGAGTGAGACGGAGAAGCTTTGGAGAGAAGAGATACCAAAAGCCCCAGGGCTGCCACTGCACCAGACGTGCAACAAGTATAAAGTATGTTTTACAATAATGAATGGGTATGACTGTACCACTTCCTATAGCTGCTGTGAAACTTTTGTCCACATTCTATGAATGTGGTTGAAACTGGATTTCAATAAAAACGTTACCCTACTGTGCTAGTGCTTAAATTAATTACACCTCCCACACATTTATACGTGTAAATTACAGATATTCAGTGTCTGGTTTTTTTTATGGTCAGCTCAGCTCAGTCAGTTTTTCAAGATTTCCTTTAGATAGAGCTGCAAAAACAATCGTCTCAGTAGCATGCTTCGTGGTAGGCCGACCCAATTTTTCAAAGAGGAGGGGTAGAGCAACGGGTTCTCTCCTTAGTAACCGTTTAAACTTCTATGCATAGAGACGTTCAGTTTGGATGTTGTGCATGTAACATGCCAGTAATAAACTCCAAATAATTCAAATGAACGGGAATTGGCTTCTGTTCAAGTGGCTGCACTGATGGTGTATGAAACCACCGGATGAAATAAACAGTCATTTCCTCTGACTGTCTGGATTCAGCGCTGATAGAATCCATGACCCTGGAATCACCCCTTCCTCTTATTCCTGATACAACACACACAATTACACCTCTACGGACTACAGCACTGCATTGCACACTCCACTCGCCCGGCTCAATACCTCTCAATTTCTCCTGTCTGTCAATACGAATTGAGATCTTGCAAAGATTGCCCCTTTGTGGCAGTCAAAATGATATATTGTATTCAACGTGTGTCATATCAAATTGCCTGTGAGGAAACAACCCACACAGCATGCCAATAAAACGTTCAGCGTGTCCCAAGGCTGTCAATGCAATGAGGCAGAGGGGACTCCAGTAGGAGGACAGATGAACCCTGAAGACCGTAATGAGATGTTCACTATACGGGGCTCTGCTGATCTCCGCTCAGTCGTCATCACATGGCTACACCTTCTCGCTTTCAAACTAAAGAGCTACCATCTAATGAATTAAAACAACAGGCAGTGTTTCCCCCCCATGACCAAATCAATAGCGTCACCTCTCAGCTGACAGCTTAATCGCCTGTAATGCCTTGCTCAACAAAATACATGCCCGCTGTGCTAGCCCAGCACTTTTTCCTTCCAACCCTGCCGATCTGACCTTGCTGAAGCCAATAAAGTGCAGCCCTCCCGCCCCCTAACACATGTAATAAGTGCATCCATCCACCCTTATAGATGGCACTGCTGATTTAATGGAAGAATGCACTCAAAAACAACATAAGGCTCAGTAACTAGAGCGCCATACAGTCACATGGACAATGGTGATTCGCTTGACCAAACCTACTCCATGTACCTAGATTAAACCCTTTTAACTCTGCCTAAGGATAATGCGTCAAATGATGTCACATACTTGGCAGGTAAAAAACTAAGAGAATACAGGAAAGAGGGGGAGAGTGTGTATGCGGGTGTATTAGACGCATTCTTCTCCTGGATCTCCACCTTGACGTGGTGGAGAAGCTTGTGTGTACTAATGATTCCAAGAGCTTTGCTGTCTGGAGGCTCCTGGTAGGGCCACCCAACGTAGACAGGTCATGGGGGAGGTTCCAAACAAAGCGCGATCCAACAAAGACCTCAACGGCGGAATTGGTGGAAGATGTCTCCAGGTCACAATGGCAGTTAAAGTGGATGAAGGCTGCAACAGAGGGTGGTCCCCAATCGTCTTGGTTCTCCATACCATTGGACTCTGGCCACCCCCCTGCCAAGGACTGTGTGGTGGCTGCAGGCACATCAGCCTCTCCACCTAAAAGTCGCCACACGCAGGCGGTCTCCCAATATGCGGCTCCAGGATCGGCCTCTACACCCGTCATACTCGACCCTAAGTGACTGCCGATATGATTAGAAGCATAACGACTGTAGTGGGTTGTCAAGACAGTTGCGTCCTCGTGCAATGCTTGCTGGAACATATCGTAACTGCGGGACAGGCTCTCTGAATAGGAAAAGACCATTTTCTCTGCAAACATGAGTTACACTAAAGTGGTTCAAGTTTTGATAGACAACGTGGATCACTTCTGCTTCTTGGATGTACATGTTACGAGCAGTAAAAGCAATATTCATGTAGTGCCCCTGGAAATATAATTTCATTTCTATAAATCACGTAAACATTGTGTTTTGAACTTGAGGTATATGTATTTACAATGACAGAAACTAAGTAGTTGCCATTGTGTTTCAAAACCTGCTTGTATGTACTGGTCAGTTAAAAACAGTAGTATATAGGGTTAAAACTAACCCAACCAAAGGGTTAGTGGTTGTGTCAGGGAGGGCATCCGATGTAAAATTTTGCCAAATCATTATGCGGATTAAAAAGACCATACCGGCTCAGTGGAGGCTCCATACAGGATTGGCTGATACCCGGGTTAACAACGGCCGCCATTGGTGCTGTGCCTTCACAGGGTACCGATGAAAACTGTACAATCCGCTGTGGCGACCACTGAGAAATGGAACAAACTGAAAGAAGAAGAAGAATATGGTCACGTGATATCATTATTCATTATCCGAATCGCTTATCCTTACTCAGGGTCATGGGGACGCTGGAGCCTATCCCAGCAGTCATTGGGCGGCAGGTGGGGAGACATCCTGGACAGGCCGCCTGTCCATCACAGGGCTCACACTCACACACACACACACATTCACACCTAGGGATAATTTAGTAAGGCCGATTCACCTGATCTACTTGTCTTTGGACTGTGGGAGGATATGATATCATGATGCTAACATTTTTTTTTAATATCCCCAATTGTACTTGACCAATTACCCCACTCTCCTGAGCCATCCCACATTGACCAGTAATGATGTGCATGTACAGGAAATGCCCAGCATCTTGGCCTATTACCTGGCTGGTACCACTATTTTGGTCCAATTACAAGTGTGTAGGGGGGCGGGGGCTAGAGAGAAAAAAATATAAGGGGTTCAAATTCAACAGCGAGAGGGTGACCAAGGCAAAGAAAAGAGAAGTAAAAAGAAGGATCAGGGAAAGAAGTTTGACCGTTTAGATAAATTAGGAATTAAGTTTAACGTTAGGTCGTTTTGCCGTTACTATCCGGTTACAGAGGAAGGAACGTGGAGACATAAACGGAGTGAAATTATTAATGTAATTAGTCTTGTGAATATTTCTCTGAGTGCAAGTATTCAGAGTGGGGGCTCAAGAGCAAATGTTTTGTCGCATGGAAGATTGTGTTCCTTATGCAGTACAGCTACAATTTGGCATCCCGGTGGCTACCTGAGGCCTCTGAGTGACCCTAGTGAGAGCCTAGATAACGGGCATAATATCGGTACATCCCCCCTACTTTTCAGTAATATTTCCCTTTATGTTAATTGAGCAAGGTGGTTGGGAGGGCTACATTCATAAAAAGATTGTGCGCTTCAGTTGGGGCAGCATGATAATTTTCCTCAGACACAGATGAAGAAAGTCAAATGGGGTTTGCAGAGAAAAAAACAACAACAAATGAATCAATGAATAAAACTGAGACAACTGCAGTACAGATGTCTGCTTAAAGGGAAACAATCCATCCATCCATCCATTATCTGAACCGCTTATCCCGCTCTCAGGGACGTGGGGATGCTGGAGCCTATCCATGCAGTCATTGGGCGGCAGGCGAGGAGACACTTTGGACAGGCCGCCAGGCCATCACACACACACACACACAAAGTCATACCTAGGGGCAATTTACTACGGCCGATTCACCTGACCTACATGTCTTTGGACTGTGGGAGGAAACCGGAGCACCCGGAGGAAATCCACACAGACACGGGGAGAACATGCAAACTCCACACAGAGGACGACCCCCAAGGTCGGACTACCCTGGGGCTCGAACCCAGGACTTTCTTGCTGTGAGGCGACCGCGTTAACCACTGCACCACCATGCCGCCAGAAACAATCATTACCCTTAATATTATCCCTCTTTAAATGTTGTATGGATAACACTTCATTAGCAGCCATAATACTGAGCAGTCCTGTGTCTGAAACGCCGGCAAAACTGTGTCTGCTAGTAACGTCACAAGTGGACAATCTGTGAATGTGAAAACTTGCTCCCTGGTTTACTGCATTGCATAGGAATGTGAATAAGCAAAAGATGTTTTATCACACAAAAGACTGCTCATTTTAATGGCTGCTAGTGACGTGTTATCCCTACAACATGTAATTAATGTTGAATTTAATGATTGTCTCCCTTTAACATCCTCGGGCACGCTTTGCTTGTTGGCAAGACAGAAGTGACCCCAGTGGGAAAATCAATTCTGAGAGTGACAGCGTTTTTCCATTCTGGTTGCCTTTGAGAAACACAGTCCAATCTGGCTTTAATGCCTTCACGCAAAGGATGAGGTTGGTTTGGTTTGTTGGTTAATGAACCGCAAACAATGCCCTTTAATTTGTTTTCTTTTGCTCAGTTAATCAGACCTCTCATACCTGGTTAGTGAATCAGCGACTTTGACCTGACTCACATCGAATTACCATTTTGGTGTGAGCCCACGCACAATGGACCGATATGAAACGCCCCGCTTTCCCCGGGTTTGTTTTGATGTGACTCACGGGGACATTGAGGTGTGATGGATTAACAACGTGCCTCCTTATGATGCTGTTGGCGCTTCTCTGAGTCCATAGATAAAAGCCTGTTCTGATAAAAGGTGCTTACTCCCCTACGTCTGCCTGCCGGCCTTACAGTCACTCGCTTTGTTCTACTCCAATTAATACTCTACAAAGTCTATGAACACAACAACAGAATTAATGAGGCCCTGCCTGTAATCTCAGCGCCATGGAACGGATTGCCACAGGTAAAGAATCACCCACAGTAATGACACCGCATCCTGTTTGGGTGACATCAGGTGCTGGGGAGGGGATAAGAAATGAAAGTGGGGGGGGGGGGATCATGTTGAAATATGACCTCAGTTGTAATTAGCATGGTAAAATGGGGCCTGAAAATATTTATCATCTCCATCATAAGTGAACAGATGCTCGTTTCTCTTAATTATATGCCACCGCTGCCTTTAACACTCCATTCACAAAATCGTGCACACACATACTGTACGCACAAAACACACTCGATGGAGAGACGCCTTTAACAAATACTGTAGATTGCAATATATCACCAGATTTTGGTGAAACTTGTCATTAAATAAATGTCACAAATAATGTCATTCTGCATTACTGCATGTGTGGTTACTGGGGCGGCATGGCTCAGGAGGTAGAGCAAGTCGTCTAGCAATCAGAAGGTCGCCGGTTTGATCCCCGGCTCCTCCAAAGAGCGTGTGGAAGCGTCCTTGAGCAAGACACTGAACCTCTAACTGCTCCCGATGAGCAGGTTGGAGCCTTGCATGGCAGCCTCCTCCATCAGTGTGTGAATGTGTGCGTGAATGGGTGAATGTGAGGCATACACTGTAAAACACTTCGAGAGGTTGGTAGACTAGAAAAGCGCAACATAAATGCAGTCCATTTTCCAAGTACGTTTATCCCCCCCCACACACACACATACTATACCTTGCTTGCTTGCTGGTTGTCCATCGTGCCCGATGATGACCATCTTCTTCTATTTGTGGGTCCTTTGAGGACTCAGATAGCAGAAGATACCTGCGCAGAGATGGTTTTTAAAGTGGCATGGGGGGTGCGCTTCTCCCAACGCCACATGACTTGATTGTAGAGGAGATGGTTCCGATGGCAAGGGGGATCCCTAGACGACCGGCACCTCCACACAACTGCAGGGGGCTGCCGGAAATCCAGTTTTTCGGAAACCGCCTCGAAGCGTGCCGCCACAGCTTGCTTTTCTGTTGGGGTGAGCTCCCTTAGCCTTATGTCTTCCAGACTCACCCACAAGGCAGCGGGGCAGTGGTTGATAGGTGCCAGGGCGTGTCCACCAGGGTGGGCCTGCACACCGTATCTCTGGGGCCCACTGCTGCTCCGAGATCCCCTGCCAAGTTAGCCTGGGGCCGCAAGACCCCAGTTACCACGTGTGGCCACGGGGAGGCCTGGCAGGAGTCTTGGTGAAGGAGAGGCTATGTACTGGCAGGGGAAGGCTTACACGCTAGCATGCTTCCCTATTCGCCACAAAGGCTAGCCAGCGGCAGCAAGCTAAGGGCAGGAAGGACACAAGCGGGTTGGAAGAACACATGCACCTTCCCTCCAACTACACACTGCTGCACTAGACGCATCACCACACCCTGTGTGTATGTACACACACACACTACTATACCTACTGTACACACACACACACACACATACATACATACAGAATGGTCGTATAGATTTTCAACCTAACAATACATTCGTTGGTACCCCACGTACGCATGCACATCCCCATGTGGCTAGGATACTAGCCAGCAGAACCATCTTGACGTAGCACTGGAAACGAACGTGAAATGCAACAAATACACCTGCACAGTATAAACAGTACCACATACCTGGCGATAACAAGAACCGTCCGTCGGCACAGCGCTGTCTGACAGGTCTTGCTCCAGCCCCTGTTCACGTAAAGCAAATCATATTTAAGACGCTAGCATTAGCCGCTAGCTAGAGCTAGCGAGCCTGCGCAAGCTAGCTAGCGAATTTGCAGAACACCCTTCAACAGGCACTTATAACAAGTACGCTTCAACACAAATCGTTGCATATACATTCATAAAACAGTTATTACGCGTGAATAATATTTCAAAGCGGCTTATAACGTCTTAATTCGCCAAAAGGGACGGAGCAAAGATTCTACCCACCGCCGTCGTCACCGGTCGCGGGAAAAGGGGCGAGACTGACGTTTACAGTGAATCGGATTACAACCAGTGCCAATGTACACCACAAGAGGGCGCCAGAAATACAATAACGCGTTTCTATGACTAAAGGCCCTTAGAACATCACGGGAACAATAACGTAATAGTTTGACGAGCTTCGACGTATTAACATGCAGGTACATGACATGACATGACATGACATGACATGACATGACATGACATGACATGACATGACATGACATTACAGTCATTTAGCAGACGCTTTTATCCAAAGCGACTTACAACAAGTGCATCATTTAACGTAGGAGATCAGGAGGACTACTAGTCACCAGAGGTCATAAGTGCATCTAAAGAAGCATCTAAGAGCAACACCCGTGCTAAAGTAAAAGCAAAAGAAAGAGATTTGTTTTAAATGAGTGAATACGATAAGTGCTAAGAGCAAGTAACAGGGTAGTAGTTCTTAGAGAGGTGAGTTTTCAACCTGCGCTGAAAGATGGGCAGGACTCGGCTGTCCTGACATCAGTGGGGAGTTCAGTCCACCACTGTGGGGCCAGGACAGAACAGAGCCGGGACCGGGTCCATCGGCAGCAGGGGCCTCTGAGCGACGGGGCAACCAGGCGTCCCGAGGCAGCAGAGCCAAGTGGTGGGGTGGGGCTGTAGGGCTTGACCATGGCCTGGAGATAGGAAGGAGCTGTTCCTTTCACTGCCCTGTAGGCTAGCACCCTGTAGGCTGGCACCCTGTAGGCTAGCACCCTGTAGGCTGGCACCCTGTAGGCTAGCACCCTGTAGGCTGGCACCCTGTAGGCTAGCACCTTGTAGGCTAGCACCCT
Source organism: Lampris incognitus (assembly GCF_029633865.1). Classification (NCBI taxonomy): domain Eukaryota; kingdom Metazoa; phylum Chordata; class Actinopteri; order Lampriformes; family Lampridae; genus Lampris; species Lampris incognitus. The sequence continues at coordinate 5,600,681 of NC_079218.1, forward strand.
GAAGGCTAGCACCCTGTAGGCTAGCACCCTGAAGGCTAGCACCAGAGTCTTAGACTGGATGCGAGCAGCTCCTGGGAGCCAGTGTAGGGACTTGAGAAGGGGGGTTGTGAGGGAGAACTTAGGGCGGTTGAACA
>NC_079218.1:5610304-5659462 GCF_029633865.1 Lampris incognitus
AGACAGGATTGCGCCCCCAGTGGCCAGAAGACGGGATTGCGGCCCCGGTGGCAACTAATACGTGTCCATGTACACGTATTTCGCTCTCGCAAAAAACGTGTCCTCTGACACGTACGTATTGTGACGTTGGAGGCCTCCCTATGTGCTCTCGCCCGCGGATCGCGCCTGCGCACTAACGCACCTTACATATTCATCAGTTAGGAGCTGCCCGCGTGTCTCGCAGGAGTACCTGGCCGGAACCAAACGCGCTCCCCCACCTCCCCTCCGGCCGGCGCGTGCCCGCCCGCGGCGCGTGCCCGGACCGCGCTCTCATTCCTTTTCCAAGGGTATATGGAAGGTCGGCTATTTCTGACCGCACGTGTCCCCCGACAATACCGAAGGAGAGCGCGGCGCCGGCGATCACGCGGACATTAATATTCATGAGCTGAGCGGCAAGCGGGGGGCCGGCGACTGCCCACGTGGGGGTTTATGTAAATGCCGCTCCCGCGCTGTATATATTAAGTCGGAGGACGCGCGCGCCCCCACAGACGTGTCCACGTGTTGATGGGGATCGGGCTTACGGTGTGCGCCGCCGCGTGCAACAAGCACGTCACATCCGTCCCTCGTGGGCCCTATAGCCCCCGAGCGTTGTGACGCTCAAGCACGAGATTCTCCTTTCTTAGCAAGTGTGTTCATGTAGAGGTGTGATCCCGATCAGCCAACTACTCGCACACACTAACACGGAGAGGCAGAATAGCCCGTCCAGCCATCATCCATTCATCTATCCATCCATCATCCATCATCCATCCATCCATCCAGCCAGCCATCCATCCATCCATCATCCAGCCATCCATCCATCCATCCATTATCCAATCATCCATCCATCATCCATCCATCATCCATCCATCATCCATCCATCCAGCCATCTATCTATCCATCCATCCATCCATCCATCCATCCATCCATCCATCCATCATCCATCATCCATCATCCATCATCCATCCATCCATCCAGCCAGCCATCCATCCATCATCCAGCCATCCATCCATCCATTATCCAATCATCCATCCATCATCCATCCATCCAGCCATCTATCTATCCATCCATCCATCCATCATCTATCCATCATCCATCCGTCCAGCCATCATCCATCCATCCATCCATCCATCCATCCATCCATCCATCCATCATCCATCCATCCATCCAGCCATCCATCCAGCCAGCCATCCATCCATCTATCCATCCATCCATCCATCCATCCATCCATCCAGCCATCCATTATCCATCCATCCATCCAGCCATCATCCATCCATCCATCCATCCATCCATCCATCCAGCCATCATCCATCCATCCATCCATCCATCCATCCATCCATTATCCATCCATCCAGCCATCATCCATCCATCCATCCATCCATTCATCATCCATCCATCATCCATCCATCCATCCATCATCCATCCATTATCCATCCATCTATCCATTATCTATCACCCATCCGTCCATCTATCCATCCATCCATTCATCCATCCATCCATCCATCTATCCATTAGCTATCATCCATCCATCCATCCATCCATCCATCCATCCATCCATCCATCCATCCATCCATCTATCATCCATCCATCCATCCATCCAGCTATCATCCATCATCCATCTATCCATCCATCCATCCATCCATCCATCCATCCATCCATCCATCCATCCATCTATCCATCCATCCATCCATCCATCTATCCATTATCTATCATCCATCCATCCATCCATCCATCCATTATCCATCCATCCATCAATCCATCCATCCATCCATCCATCCATCCATCCATCATCCATCCATCCATCCATCCAGCTATCATCCATCATCCATCCATCCATTCATCCATCCATCATCCATCCATCCATCCATCTATCCATCCATCCATCCGTATATCCTTCCATCATCCATCCATCCATCCATCCATCCATCTATCCATTATCCATCATCCATCCATCCATCCATCCATCCATCATCCATCCATTATCCATCCATCCATACATCCAAACCACTTATCCTTACTCGGGGTCCCAGGGATGCTGGAGCCTATCCCAGCAGTCACTGGGCAGCAGGTGGGGAGACACCCTGGACAGGCCGTCGCAGGGCCCACACACACACACACACACACACACACACACACACACACACACACACAAACACACACACACACACACACACACACACACACACACACACACACACACACACACACACACACACACACACACACACCTAGGGACAATTTAGTACGGGTGATTCACCTGACCTACATGTCTTTGGACTGTGGGAGGAAACCGGAGCACCCGGAGGAAACCCACACAGACACGGGGAGAACATGCAAACTCCACACAGAGACAACCTGGGGTTCGAACCCAGGACCTTCTTGCTGTGAGGCGGCAGTGCTGACCGCTGGGCCACCGTGCTGCAAACAAAGAAATGGGGGGGGGGGTCACCACCACCACCGATTGATCTCTTGTAGCGACAACTACTTCCTGTTTATATCCTACCCCTCTCTACGACGGACAGCTCCTCGCTCCATCTTCAACTTTATCCATTTGGAAAAATTATGAAGGGCTTTGCCGTCTCCCTGCCTGCCACCCGACGACTGCTGGGATGGGCTGCAGCATCCCCGCCACCCTGAGAGCCGGATAAGCGGTTCAGATGATGGATGGACTTTGCTGTGCGACGTGATAGGACATGTCTACAAACTAGCTCGTTTGAAGCATGTGGAGACCTTGAGCTTGACCTGGCGCTGCCTTCGGTACCACTAATGCACCTCTGCTTATACGTATTTTCCAAGTGTGGCATGGCCCTCCCCCCTCTCACCCCTCCGTTCCCTCTGGTTCTCCTCTCGTCTCCGGCTGGGTCCTCTGGTTGAGGGGCCACAGGGCCATGCCTGGGTTTTTGAACCCGAGATACTCGCTTGGAATAATTTAGGCATCGCCGGGCCCTCGTCGGGCTTCTGTGCACAAGAGGAAATCAGATATAAAGGGAACATTTGGCCAACTCTACAACAACCTCGTCTTTGTGGTTTTTCCCATAGAAGAAGCCGTTTATTCCCTCAGAGGTTTGTGATCCAGTTAGTTCGTTGTGTGCTTTTGTTTCAATCTTTTGAACTCATTTGCGAATGCGGCCATTTTCATACCGAGCGCCGTTTCTCTGAGTGTTGACGCTCGAGGCCATGGATTCGCTTCCTTCTTTCTTTCCTTTTTAAATGTATTCTTAAAAACGTTGATACGTGTTGAGTTGTTTTTACATGATCTCACACCGAGGTCAGCTCGCAACACAAACAGCCGGTTGGCTGGTGGATGGAAACTATTGAACGAACCCCCGTCGTCGTATTAAACGGTCTGCTTTGGCTCCCGTCCCCCCGCTCACGGCATCACGGGTCCTTCCGGTGCTCACTTTAAACCGAGCTTTCGTGACATTTGCGGTTTTTGGATTTCACAATGGGATGCAGACTAAAGGAATCTTTTAAAGTCCATCAACCGTATGACTATTCATTTCCAATCTCTCTCGCTCTCTCTCTCTCTCGCCACCCCCCCCCCATTGTAATCCCTAATAGCGCTTCTCATGACCTATAAATGGAAATCATTGGTGTCAAACGGCCCCCACGCTCACATGCATCCACAGCATCAGTCAGCTGTGGTGCAGATGAAGAGTCAGACTGACATGTTTGGGCTGCATCAAGACGCCCGTGACAAGGCGTTCTCCTCATGTGTCAGGGGTGTCAAATTCACACCTCATTAGTTTGAATTACGGAGTCCTGCCACGACGGAAGCTTCTCCCTGTCATCTAATTTGACTGCAGACATGAAGAGGAATGCCTTTTCTTCTGCAATCCAGATTCAGTCAGAAGATTGTTGTGTCGTTCTGTCATCCATCCATCCATCCATCCATTATCCGAACCGCTTATCCTGCTGTCAGGGTCGCGGGGGATGCTGGAGCCTATCCCAGCAGTCATTGGGCAGCAGGCGGGGAGACACCCTGGACAGGCCGCCAGTTCATCACACAGGGTCGACACACACATTCATAGCTAGGGGCAACGTAGTACGGCCGATTCACCTGACCTACATGCCTTTGGACTGTGGGACGAAACCCACACAGACACGGGGAGAACATGCAAACTCCACACAGAGGACGACCGCCAAGGTTGGACTACCCCGGGACTTGAACCCAGAGCCTTCTTGCTATGAGGCGACCGCGCTAACCACTGCACCACCGTGCCGCCCTCGTTCTGTCATATATAGTGTAATTTGTTGTTTGTGATGAGGATCTTTGATGCGGATGGACAAACCGTGTATTTTCTCCACCCATGTACTAGATCAGCTGATTTCATGAACTAGTTTCCCCTACCTAGCTGAAGAGCGGCGTTAGTTGGAATCAGCTGCTTTAATACACGGGTGGAGCAAATACATGGTTTGGATCTTCTGGACCCAGTCTTGCCACCTTTGACGGACAGACAAACATGGTCGTTTACCAAAACATACAGACCACCTTAAAAGAGTCACTCAGACAGTTCAAACTGCGGTTCTCAACCCGGTGCCGAGGTACCCCCATGGGTTTTCTCTTCTGCCAGGCTCCAGATGTTCCTGCCTTCCACGAGGGAGGTTTTAGACCTGGAACAACAGGTGAATGTAGTTCATAGAAAACCAGCAGTACTGCTGGTATTCAAGGACCTGATTGAGAACCACTGGGATATGCCAAGTCTTTCTCAGGTCCCTTGTGCCTATGTCTGTCTCTCTCTGGTCACCCAGGTCCTGGTTTTAATACAAGCCGACACAGAAATGATCACCTAACCACTTGCAGCCGCATCTACCAACTGGCATTTAACCACTTCCCATATGCTGTCAGTCTGCAGACCTCCTAACCATACCCATGCAAATTAAATTTCACCTCAGAATCCAGGGATGCCATTTAAAGATGTCGTACAAGCCCATCAAATGTCTCTGAAAAGACATGTGAGAATAGACCAGAGAGCCCACAATCTTTGATTTCATCCATGGACACATATCTGGAGAGTCCTTCCTGGCAGCAAATGTCCCACAGTTTGTTTACCATAGAATTAATGCACAGAAACGTCTTCTCCACTGGGATTATCTGTACTACGTTAATGCTGAATTATTGTCTCTTTGTCTGCTCAACAGATGCAGAAATAATAAGATACTCCGATTTCCTGTCAAGTGCCCATAATTACAAGGCGGAACATCGTCATAGCTATTATATACTGTAATTTGTATACGCTGTGCCTGTGCTGATCTTATTTCAAGTAGTGTACATACAAAAAATACAACAAAAAAAACAGCAGAAAACACAAACAAGAACCAGAAATAGAAGATCTGGCTAAAATGGTTTGTTGGTCACCACTAGAATCCATGTTAATTATCATCACAGCTTAAAATGAACTCTTGAATATGACTAATTAGATTGCTTGGATGAAACAACCTGTTGCATAATGTAGATTGAAAGAAATAAGCTTATTTTAAGTGTGCAAACCACTCAAAAGTAGAAAATACACAGCGCCTATACGTGTCTATACTTAGATTGCTTTTATGTGTCATTGCCTTACATGCATCTCTCATACATACAAAGGAAGGAAATTATGTTTCACGAGGACCTCAGTGTCACATAAAAACAAATAAAACACAACAAATATTAAAAACAAAAAGTGCATTAAAAGCAAGAATGACTTCACAGACCTACACATCACAAGCACGCCTGACACGGACGGTGAGTAAGACGGTCAAAAAGCCATTTTGTGGAAGGTCTGAGTGTTCAGGCTGTTGAGGGTCCTCACAGCCTGAGGAATGAAACTGTTGCATAGTCTGGTGGAGGCAGCACGGATGCTCCGGTACCTCCTGCCAGAGGGTAGGAGGGTGAAGTGGATGTGGGAAGGGTGGGTGGGGTGCTTCACAATGCTAAGAGCCTTCCGGGTGCACCGTGCATCATAGATGGCCTGGATGGATGGGAGAGCAGTTCCTATGATCTTTCCAGCTGTCTTCGCTATCCGCTGTAGGGACCTGTGGTCGGAGGTCTTGCAGTTCCCATGCCAGACAGTGATGCAGCTGGTCAGGATGCTCTCTATGGTGCCTCTGTAGCATGTAATACCACAATGATCCTCTGAATGCTGGTGTAAATGCTTTCAGAATGCTTTATAAAACCAGCAATCTGTATTTGTCCACAGTCATGGGATTAACACAGATGTCATATTTTTAAGAATTTAAAACTCTTTTGGGACATGAAATTTGTTCGAACAATTGGATCTCAGGGTTGGCGATTTGCAGCCTTTCTATTTTCCACTGTACCAGTCTTCATAAATCAAGTCAATGCCTGATAATTCTTTCATTTACTTTTGGCTAGCCTGCCACTGCCAACACTCAATAGGCACTTTTATTTCTGTATATCGAGCCCCTTGTTAGCAAAAAATCATTTTACTCTCTCATTTTCCAGCTAGGAAGTACAGCGAATTGCTTAATTAACCTTTAGAAATGTGTGCTGTTCTAAAATGTTCAAGCTCGTTATTGTTTTGGAGCTGGTGGTTTTGCTTCCTCTTCACCAAATGAGCTTCAAAGTTGATTCTTATGTCGGGAGTGGCTTCGAGGCCCCCAACCACCACAACCGATGTTGGGAGCTTCAAGTCCCAGAGCCGGATGTTGGATTCCCACCAAAAAAGAACTGGGTTTGTGTCCCAGACGAGAAGGACATCTACATACTGAGATCATCTGCTTGGCCAGATGTTTGTCCTGTTGTCAAAACATGTTTCTTCTATCATCACCTTCTTATCTGTGCACTTTCACTAAACATAAACCACATTTCATCTTAATATATTAAATAATAATAGTAATAATACTATTAATAATCATTATATCCATATAGCACTTTATAGAAATAATGATATAAACATAAATTAAATAATAATAAAGAATTATATATATATATGTGTGTGTGTGTGTATATATATATATGTATGTATGTATGTATGTATGTATATATGTATATATGTATATATGTATGTATGTATGTATGTATGTATGTATGTATGTATGTATGTATGTATGTATGTATGTATGTATGTATGTATGTATGTATATCCGCTCCTCATTTGTTGAGCACTTTTGTCTACACCATTGATGGTTTCCAGGGAAAAAACACTATATATATATACACACACACACACACACACATATATATATATATATATACACATATATATATATACACACACACACACACATATATATATATATATATATATACACACACACACACATATATATGTATATATATATATATATATATACACACACACACATATATATATATATAGTGTTTTTTAGTATATATAAATAATGCCTTAAGTAAATGTGCTGAATAGGCTGATGGTCAAGACCACTTAAGGCCAGACCAAGTCTTTAGGGGAGCAAGTCCAAGTCAGGTCCAAGGCTTTAAGGTGGCGAGTCCAACTCACAACCAACGGGAAGAAAACGACTGCAAAGACTGACACCAGAACAGTGCAAGTCCAATTAAACACCATGATTGTAGCTGCAGCAGTCTACCACCGCAGTAGAAGTCAAAAGTTCACTACGCTGTCATATTTATATTTATTAGTTATTTTTTCCCCTCTGCAACAGAACGTTTCAGATTCCAATTTTCAGATGTTTCAGAGACATAAATTCATTATGGTGAAAAGGGAAAAAAAATCAGATGAGATTGCACTTCACTGATCTCCTCAGGGAAAACCGATATCCAGTTTAACATTTTCTAAAAACTAAGAACTCTTGTACTCGACTGGCCTTGAAAAATGACCACTATTCCACGCTGTCTGAGACCCGAGACCAAGCCAAGTCCAAGTCATTATGCTGGGATGTCCGGGACGAGACCAAGCTCTTCAAAATGCATGATGTAGAAATATATAAATGAAGTGCAACTGAGCGAAACGCTAGAACATCTGAAAAAAAAGAAAGAACTTAGTGGGTTTTTACCCATCCCACAGCATCCTGGGTGTCAACAGGTTGGAGGCGAGACCATCTGAAGTTACAGACCGGTGAAACAGCTGCCGTGATCCCGGCGACGGTCCTCTCCATCTGGGACCTTTGTGGTGTTTCATCTGCTTTCCCTGAAGAGAAGAAGGATGGTTTGTCAGGTACCATCAGTCACTTAGCTCAGCGTGGAAGATTAAATTAGCGGTACAATTTAGCTGAATCACAGGGAGCTGACGTTTCATGGGGTTCATTAGCTCCAGGCGAGCGCTGCCCGTAACCCTGAACAGGAAGTGTGCGGCTCAGCCATGGACATGATTTTTGAGAGACTTTTTATTCTTGAGAGATGAACGCTTCAGTTTTAGGACATTATCCAGGTAAGACATTAGAAAAGGACACATTTAGATTTAGAATTTCAAGGAATTAATTCAAGCTAACAGCCCCAACAATTGAAGAAAGGAATGAACACTGCAAAAGAAATGTACGTGACGAAGAAAATAAGGGATAAAGGACTCTCTACAAAATGGTACGAGGTTACGAAATCAAAGGTTATATCCCTGACACTGTCTTAGTAAACACCATATGCAACCATAGATTATATTTGAAGGAAATCTATCTTAATGAATTCCACTTAGTTTTCATCCTTTCATTCGTTTCCTTTATGATTCAGAATAAAAACACATAAAATGAAAACTGAACAGTGAGAATTGGTAAAATCTACTGCTATATGAATGACACAAAGTAGGAAAACAGGGACGTTTTTGTCGTATGATTTGTTGTCACTCTCCTTGGCTGAAACACGTTTAGTGTTCCCGTCGTGGCCTGTAGTTACGTGTTGTATGGGTGCATAGTAAAAAAAGTGCAGTGTACTCTGTCTGTGTAGTGGTAGTGTTCTCATAATAGCAATACTTCTGTCTGCACATTCAGCAGGACACGGCTCTGAAAGTGAAACCAGTGAAACCTGGAAGAGTAATGGTCTCTCCCTAGATGACCTTCTCTCTAATTTTGCTGTTGGCAGCTGTGATAACTGTGACTTGGCTGTGGCTCTGACATGAAATCAGATGACAGCTCTGACAGATGGCTATGAGGGAAGGATAGTGAGGTACAGTTACGGTGACTTTGGACAGAGGGGCCCATCCTTAAAATGAACCCCAGAAATGATGATGATATGCCAAGTGACATATTTTAAAATAATCCCTGGTGGCACTTTGCTGCGAGTGCAAACTGGAGCGAAAGGAATATAATGAAAGCCACACCGGCTTGGGCGTTGCCCAGATTAACAAGCTCTGTGTTAGGTGTTGGGGAACCAGGGCCACGCGATGACAAGTGGGCTACTGGAACCAGACATTCATGGACACGGACTGAGAACATGGAATTGATGGAGTGCTACTATAACAGCAGACCCAAAAAGAGGGGTTACATGCAATGTATGTGGGAACTATGGATGGTTAGGAGACCAAAATCCACACTGACCAAGAAGCAACTGATACCTCAATGCTCAAACATCAATAGAAGGAAACCACTATCACAGCTGGAGACTGGGCGGCTCCAACGGGATGGCCATGTGACTCAACAGCATGGAGAGCAGCGTGGAGATGAAGGGCTGTCCCCTGAGGCAGGAGCACAGGGTTACAGAACTGACTGACATAACCCCACCAAACATGACAGCTGAATCCACAGAGCTGCGGATGAGAATCATGGTCAGACCAAACATAGTCGACCACACCCAACTCCCACAGCTCAAAGTCCTATAAGAAGAGATGCTAGTGGATGTTAACACAGCTCTGCTCACTATCTCCACTACCAACATCAAAGAAACATATGAGCTTGTACAACAGTAATCCCGGAGATGTCCGGGTACAAGATTAAGAGCACAAACCACACAGAGTACCCTACATGGAGGAGAAGGCTGGAGGGTCACGGCCCCTAGTGCTCCTATTACCACTGGGACTACTGTGGAGTTCACCTTCCACATCCCATCTAGTTCTTCCCTCAGCCCTTGGTATCTCTGTAGCTTCTCGTGCTCTTTCTTCCTGATGTTGCCGTCGCTCGGGATGCTACATCGATCCCTACCGCTGTCTTCTGTTCCTTGTCGACCAGCACAATGTCTGGTTGGTTAGCCAGCCCCCGCTTGCCAGTCTGGAACTGGAAGTCCCACAGGATCTTATCTCTTCCATTATCACCCACCTTTGGTGGTGTCTCCCGTTTGGATTTGGGGACTCGTACACAATCCCGGTCACTTGGTCATGCCTTTTAGTATACGCTTTCCCAGCTAGTATTTCATACCCGGCTAGAAAGTGCTGCATTGTCTCAGGGGCATCTTTGCACAACCTCAACAAATCTGGCCCTGAGTGCCTGTTCTCGTGCTGCTATTGTACCTGTTCTTGTGTTTATATATATATATATGGACTGGCAGTGATATGGATGGGCTTAAGAAACAGCCACAGCCAAATAAATGACCATATCATCACTGAACGTTCATTCCCCGTGTTTGTATAAAGATCAAGGAATACCACATCCACATGATAGCGTCAGACAGCCGCAGCAGAACTGAGACCAGTACTGAAATTGGTCCTATTCAGATTTTGCAGAGGGGTGTTTTGTTTTCTTTTGTATTCCATTATCGAGGGCCCCACTTTGGTGACTCAGTGGCCACTGATTTTCTGCCAGAGCCCGTCGCATTCAATAGGCTCACGCACCCCCCCCCCTCCCAGATAACGACAGCGAGCATTTCTCGGGGCTTTTAAACACTTCTAGGAGACACATCCATAGTCCTGATGGCCTGTCCATAACAATCCATTCCAGCGCTGTTCCTTCCTTACCCTCCTACTGATGAAGGGGTACTATTTTATTAGACCTGAAGCCAGCAAAACGCCTCTTAAGGGAAATAGCTCCCTCCATTATTTGGAATGGGGTTTAGGAGGTGTGAAAGATCTGTTTTATTTTTATGATCTTCGATATCATAAACTAAATATCCTCCTTTCCAGTTTTTCAAACATCATCCTCGGTATATAGCATTTAATAGGCCTTATTAAAGCACGGTTGGAGTTAATGTGTCATTAAATTGAAAGAGTATTGTTTTTTATAGTGTTATTTTTCTGTGTTGTGGTGCAGGGGGAGGAAGAGAAGTTCGGGCCTGTTATCAAATACAGCAGGGATGGAGCGCCTCTGTAGCCGAATGGTTACAGCGCCTGGCCACATGGTCGCCACTGTCGCCAGGTTTGACTCCAGCTCTGTTGCGTGTTATACCTCTCTCGCTCTCCCACATCCCCTGTCTGACTAATTATAAGGAACTCTTGCTATATATGAAAGGCAAAAATACCCCCCCCAAAAAAGAACACAGCAGGGGTTTTATTGCTACGCAGCAGTGGAGGAGTAATTGGTGAGGAGAGAGAGAGAGAGAGAGAGAGAGAGAGAGAGAGAGAGAGAGAGAGAGAGAGAGAGAGAGAGAGAGAGAGAGAGAGAGAGAGAGAGAGAGAGAGAGAGAGAGAGATATCAATCAACACTTAGGCCATGTCCACACTAACCCGGGGAAATTGGAAAATACCGTTTTCATGTCAAAAGTTCACTGGTCGAAAGTTTTCTGTCCACGCAAAAATTTTGAGATGTTTTTCAAAAGGTTTATTGTCCACATTGAAATGCTACAGCAACAGAAAAAAAAGCTAAATGATAGCTCCTTTTTTTACAATCTGGGCCTATTTTTTGTAATATTTGCAGTCATGCATATTGGTTACGATCTAATTTTACTCACCAGCTTCATTTTGGAGGTTTTGGCCAAGGGACCACCGGTGGACTCAGCTTTACAACAGCACCTTATGGGGCAGGTGAACAAGAGTGTTAAACCCGTCCATTCAACAACAACAATGATTTCCCATTATCCATGACTTGTCTATTGTGCTGGCTGGGCCCTCCCAGATACCAGACACATTTGGGTCTAATCTGGGGCACTTCTGGTACTTACGGCTCAGTTACGGCACTGGCAACTGTTGTGTGGGCCAGACGTGGCCCAAATGTCATAAGCCGGGCCTGACTTGGGTTACGGCAAGTGTTGTGTGGGCGAGACGTGGCCCAAATGTCATAAGCTGGGCCTGACTTGGGTTACGGCAAGTGTTGTGTGGGCCAGACGTGGCCCAAATGTAATGAACAGGGCTTGACTTGGGTTACAGCACATACTATGTGGGCCAGATGTGGCCCAAATGTCATAAGCCGGGCCTGACTTGGGTTACGGCAAGTGTTGTGTGGACCAGACGTGGCCCAAATGTAATGAACAGGGCTTGGCTTGGGTTACAGCACATACTATGTGGGCCAGATGTGGCCCAAATGTAATGAACAGGGCTTGACTTGGGTTACAGCACATACTATGTGGGCCAGATGTGGCCCAAATGTAATGAACAGGGCTTGGCTTGGGTTACAGCACATACTATGTGGGCCAGATGTGGCCCAAGTGTGGCTGAGTTGAGACAGCCACACTCACCCTGAGTCAACGCCGTCATTCAAGGCCCAATTGTGGGCTGTAAGATAACTGCAGATGTGGGCCATATTTGGGCCAAAGATCCTTTGCTATCTGGGATTAGCCAGTGGTTACTACTACCTATGGTAAGATGGTCTTTTCTGCGAGCTGAATCAGGAAGTAGTTCAGCAATTCAATCAACCATTGATAATATTGGACATTTTGGATAAAAACTTTTAATTCTCACTGAAAAATAAGTGGTTGAGATAATTGGGTTGTACTGGACTTGTTAAAGCATGTCTGACTCTTGTGTTTCTTATCCTGTGTGATGCCATTGTAAAGCTGAGTCCAGTGGTGGTCCTGCGTCCAAAATCTCCACAATGAGGCCGTTGTGCAAAAGGATTTCATAACCGATTTTCCGCAATGCCAGAAACTACACAAATAAGACCCAGCTTGCAAAGGGGGAAAAAAAGGACTCATCCTTTTATATTCCAGCATTCAGGTTGATATGAAAACATTAGACGAACGACTGAGGAGCTCGGAGGGCTCGATGTCGAGTAGCCTATTTGCTTTTCGATTTCATTTTTTTTTTCCCATTTGGCCGACAGGGCTCTCTGCTGGTCTGTGAGGCATCCAGAGGACCTGGAGGGTAATAGATCCTTCTTGGTGAGCATCTGCCCTGTTAAAATGTTTTTTGGCAAGATGCTTATTCCCCTCTCTGGAGCAAATGGAAAAGTGAGCGCTAATGAACATCAGTAGGGATCAATTAAGTATGAGAGAAGGATGTAAAGTAATGGTCATAAAAAGTAAATGTAGACCACGTCGCTTTCACTGCTTTTCTGTTTGCTGCTGTTAGCAGTTTGATTCCCATCTGAGGCGGGATACGCTCACGTTGAGACAGCAGAGCAACCACGTCTAGACGGAGGAGAGTTGCTTGACGACCACAAATAACTGCATGCTATAAAGCAAGACTAATTATCAGTGGTAAGTGCTGTCACCTCACAGCAAGAAGGTCCTGGGTTCAAACCCCAGGGTTGTCCAACCTTGGGGGGTCGTCCCGGGTTGTCCTCTGTGTGGAGTTTGCATGCTCTCCCCCGGGTCCGTTGTGGGTTTTCTCCGGGTGCTCCGGTTTCTCCCGCCATCAAAAAGACACGCGTGTTAGGGTTAATACTCCTCCCAGATAGCGAAGAATCTTTGGCCCAAATATGGCCCCACATCTGCAGTTATCTTACGGCCCGCATTTGGCCTTGAACGCCGGCGTTGACTCAGGGTGGTGTGGCTGCCTCAACTCAGCCACGCCTGGCCCACATAGCATGTGCTGTAACCCAAGTCAAGCCCAGTTCATTGCTTTTGGGCCATGTCTGGTCCACACAACACTTGCCGTAACCCAAGTCAGGCCCGGCTTATGGCATTTGGGCCACGTCTGGTTCACATAACAGTTGCCAGTGCCGTAAGTGAGCCGTAAGGACCGAAAGTGCCCCAGATTAGGCCCAAATGTGTCTGGTATCTGGGCCGTCTGTGCCCCTGACCGAGGCACGGCAAGACGAACTGGGGTTGGTCCCCGGGTGCTGCATGGCGGCTGCACCCTGCTCCTAGCGACACAGCTAGGAGGGCTCAAATGCAGAGGAAGAATTCCCCCACGGGGATTTATGTAGCGGTCAAAATACAAAACAAATAAAACCAGCAAAACATTTAAACATGGGCGGGACACATGCTGAAAGCTCAGTCCAACATACTGTTCAGTATGTCAACGTATGTCACCAGTTAAACCCGTTTGTTGTAATTGCTTTCAGTCTGTACCATCCAGTACACACTGGCTTTAATATTGCGTCCCCAATATAGACGCGAACCCGGGTCGCCTGCACCACGGGCGACTGCGCTAACCAGTCAACTAAAGGGCCTGACCCGTTAGCCAACCTGCTAGCGAGTCTACACGTCTGTGGCCATTACAAGATGTTACTGTTCGGGTTAGTGAAGGACCATTGTTGATAATGTTGGACAATCTTGGGTAATAACTTGTGTTTTCACTTCCAGCTATGAAGTTTCGATCACTTGATTGAATGAGACTTGTTGAGACCTGGCCGTCATAACGCTGAGTCCAGTGGTGGTCCCGTAGCCGAGATATCCACAGTGAAGCAGGTGAGCAAAATATCATATCCGATATGCACAACGGCAAGAATCATGAAAATAAGCCCCGGGTTGTCTTAAAAAAACCTATCCTTTCATTATCTTCTGCTGGTCATGGACAGGCCAACCGATGGCTAGCAGCCGGATCGCATGACAACCGTGCACCGGAATCGTGCAAAGCTTCACGCCACACCACAGCACCGAGACCGAGACCGCTGTTTTCTAATTTATCTATTCTTGGCGAGTCCAAATGAAATCCACTGGCTCCTTCTGATGAAGAAACACCTGCAGGAGCAGATCTAATAGGGTAGACATGAAGAGGGATGGCTCCAATCTGCGGGTCAATCCTGTCCCGGCGTGAGCCGCCGCCGCTTGGTCTCGCTCCTCATCACACAGAGGATTAGGGCTGTAGCGGGAAGTATCGGGCTCGGCTTCGAGTATTATCAACGCCACATGTTGCAGCTGTGGCACGGCTATCCGGCTCGCTTTTACGGGAGGGATTTTTGCGAAACAATGTTTGCGTTGCTTTTTAATCGAACCCTCGCCATCCGTCCAAAGTGTGTAAGCTGCATAAGCGAGGTCAAGAGAGGAGGAGCAATGGCTGGGGTTACGGTTAAGGGGAGTAGAATGGATTTAGGGTGGAGAGGGCATCAGGGCCGGCAGTCAGCCATGTATTTAAAGAGCTAATGCTGTTATCTCACACAGTGTACCTGCTACTAATCTGATTGCGGACCTTTTATTCTCTCCACGGCAGATTGATGTTGAATAATGAAAGGTGGCCGGGGCCCAGACAAAGCATAAGACCACAGAGATTAGTTCCTGTCCAGGGGGCATCGCTTCGTGTTCTTCTTTTTCCTCGGCGTTCACCAATATCGACGGGCCGGAGAGTTGAGAAGAGGTTAAATGGAAAGGCTGCGGTTTTCTCAGAGCAAGGTTCTCTATTTCCCGTTTGATTTTACTCGTTTTCTTCTGCACATAAAAAAAAAAAACCAAAACAACAAAAAACCCCAACTGCGCTGTGAATACTGCTAAAATATGTCTTATTAGCACTCACGCTAAGCCTTTCTGACTGCCTCCATTGCCAGCTGATTGTGGGGGACCGTGTCTTGCCATGTTTGTGCACAGTCTGACTGCAAAGTAGTCGCAGAGGGGGCAAACATTGTTTGAAGATCTGTTGAGCAAAAAAACAACATATACTATATATATATATATATATATATATATATATACTATATACACACACACAAAGCAAGGCCTCATGGTTTTCATTTTCCCTACCTCTCTCTGTCTCCATCAATCTGGCCCTTGCTGAGGAAGCGAGCAGCAACTAGCGGTGCCCAACATACTGAATCATAGCAGGAGATTTGAACTCGGTTGCATGCGCAACAAAAGGGGCTTTGTATTCAGTACGTACGAGCGAGCTGCAGATCAGTGGTGCACACCCGAAACGCTTCATCCGCGTCGTCTACCTGCAGGCTATGCCTTTGTACTCCTGTTTACTCGTTACCTTTTGCGCATCCGCATGAATCCATGCACGCATGTGTTGTGTCTTGGTGCGCTTCTCGTGTGTCTGCTATCGTGGGAGGCTGTGTGGGGAATCCAGCGAAACATCGGAGGTGGGGGCGATGTGGGTCTCTCCCACGAGGAGGAGGGGGGGGAGAAAAAAACCCCCCCCTGATGCTTCATGGAGTTGGATTGCGCCGACCTTGAATCTCGCCAGCCCTCCTCCCGCTCCTCCCCAGAGGCCGCCGGGCTCAGTCAGCTCACTAAACATCCAGAACAAAGCCCCTAATGTTGTGCTCCGAGCAAAGTACGGTTTAACCTGGGAGGAAATTGCTCATTACCGTCGACTTGCTTCCCTTTCTCTACGAGCGGGCATAATCCTGGTATACGCTGTTGTTCCCAGCAAACCAGCCAGTAGCGGGGTGGGGGGGGGGGTAGTACGATTCCAAGGACCCTGACTGACAGCGGCCCCATGAAGACACTGGTGAATCGGGTTAATTACTATTTAGTCATCAGTTATCAAAATTGTGAAGGAAGTGTTACTTAGAGTATGCTAAAAAAAAGTTGTTGTAAGGCTTCATAATGAGTAGCTGTACAAAGTCATTAATACATTACTGACAGGGCACTCGTGAGTTCTTACAGCACACTTAGAAGATGGCTTAAAAGTATTAATTACCTTATCAATGACTTTGAATGTTGTGCATAGTGCCTTCTTCCTATTTTTTTGCCCATCTAAACTTAACCTCTTCCTAACAGCACTTACCAGACCAGGCTGTCGAGACCAAAATGCAAAATATTCCCCCTAACCTGAACAAGTTGGGACATCAACGTTCAGAAATAGCAGGCCCAAATTCTAATTTAACTTCGTTTTAAAGTGATTTTTATTCTCTCTTTTTCGAGAAATAGTCTGTTCCCACCTTGCTGGTGTGACAGAGGAAGACGCAGAAGACAGGAAGGAATGGAAACGGACGATCCGCTGTGGCGACCCCTAAGGGGAGCAGCCGGAAGCAGTAGTAGTAGACCGTTCCCACCGTTCCCAATTAAGGCAGTCGATCCTGATGGGAATAACTTAACCTGGCTGGAGTCAAACAGTAGAACGCCAAGTGTGCTCATGCATGGCCACACTTGGCGTTGCGCTACCATAGCACCTCTTCACATACTTGTAATATTATTGCCATGATATTATCGACGAGCAACATCGGCGTGTCAGAAAGGAAAAGAAAGAAAAGAGAAGAGCGAAGGCAACAGTACCTTACAAAAACCTGACAGCCACTTTACTTGACATTGTATTCTTACAATGAAATGTCTTGTCTGCATGTAACCCGTCCTATTGTATAGGAGCAGTGGGCAGCTGCAGCGCCCAGGGGCCAACTCCAGTTCTTCTTTCCACTGCCTTGCTCAGGGGCACAGGCAGGAGTATTTACCCCTAAATGCATATCCTTTTGATGGTGGGAGGAAACCGGAGCACCCGGAGGAAACCCACACAGACACGGGGAGAACATGCAAACTCCACACAGAGAGGACCTGGGATGGCCTGGGGTTTGGACCTGGGACGGCCTGGGGTTTGGACCTGGGACGGACTGGGGTTTGGACCTGGGACGGCCTGGGGTTTGGACCTGGGATGGCCTGGGGTTTGGACATGGGACGGCCTGGGGTTTGGACCTGGGACGGCCTGGGGTTTGGACCTGGGATGGCCTGGGGTTTGGACATGGGACGGCCTGGGGTTTGGACCTGGGACGGACTGGGGTTTGGACCTGGGACGGCCTGGGGTTTGGACATGGGACGGCCTGGGGTTTGGACCTGGGACGGCCTGGGGTTTGGACCTGGGATGGCCTGGGGTTTGGACATGGGACGGCCTGGGGTTTGAACCCAGGACCTTCTTGCTGTGAGGCGACAGTGCTAACCACTGGGCCACCGTGCCACCAGAAAATTGTATGTTAGCCAAATTTTCACGACGATATCAGTCCCTGAGTGGCGCAAATCAGCCTTTTAGCTAATTCCTTAAACTGTGTAATAACTGGGCTAGCTAGATAGCATACCCGATCATATCGTCACATAAGACAATGGAGTACTCGCTACTGAATTTATCAACGTAGGTCAACTTTAATAAAGCTATTCATACCACAGCGAATGTCCATGGGCATTCCTGGGGACTATCATCCATATCCCTTTCTTCCCATAACCCAACAAATGAACCAGTCCCAAGCGAAGATGGAGGAGGTGAATGCCACTCTGTTGGATGACAATAATATAAATTATGTTTTGTAAAATATTAAAAATTCAAATATTAAATATAGGTGGCACGGTGGTGCAGTGGTGAGCACGGTCGCCTCACAGCAAGAAGGTCCTGGGTTTCGAGCCCCGGGGTAGTCCAACCTTGGGGGTCGTCCCGGGTCGTGCTCTGTGTGGAGCTTGCACGTTCTCCCCGTGTCTGCGTGGGTTTCCTCCGACAGTCCAAAGACACGTAGGCCAGGTGAATCAGCATTACTAAATTGTCCCTCAGTATGAATGTGTGTGGCTGTGTATGTGTGTGTGTCGGCCCCGTGTGACGGACCGGCAGCCTGTCCAGGGTGTCTCCCCGCCTGCTGGGACAGGCTCCTGAGAGCAGGACGAGTGGTTTGGATAATGAATGAATGAATGAAATATTGAAATATGAAAAAAGCTCAGATTTGGGGACTTAAGGAGTGATAGTTCCCCATAAAATAAGTTAGCAGTTGTCCCATCCAGCAGGCCGCTTAGTGAATTCAGACTACTTCATATTGTCATCTGCTGTCGTCTTGCTGGAAGCACACGACGCCCTCTTGGCTGACCATAAACGCTTGACGGACTTAACGTTGGTGATGTAACGTTGGTGATGTAGGTTATATACTTGCCTCCTGTACTACGTTCTATCAGACACAGAGCTTCAGTGTACCCAGAATGTTCCATGCGTGCTGTGCTATACAGTATTTTAGATAGTTCCACACTGCCAGTAAGACTCGGACGTGTTGGGCTGCGTTCAAGACACCTTGGAACTGGTGAAACACAACATCCAACTTGTGAAAAAAACGAACCGATCGGTCACCAAACTCAGAATTAAGGGTGGGAAATGTGGTATCGTCTCAGAACTCTGGTTTATCCGACGTTAGCGCAGACGATGCCACAGCGAGACAAAAGAAAATGGTGACATCCGTAGGTCGAGGTAAGAAAGGAAAAGGGTTAATACATTTTAATGCATATCTGGTCGTAAATTATAGGATATGTGTTGGTATCGTTCATGTTTTAGATTCATTATAGCAATATATGAAATTAAGTTGTGATACTCGTGAGCAACTTAGATAGTTAACGCTAGCTTGCTTAAACAGGCTACTGATGTAGGCGTCCAGGTAGCGTAGTGGTCTATTCCGTTGCCTACCAACACAGGGGGTCGCCTGTTCGAATCCACGTGTTGCGCCTGGCTTGGTCGGGCGTCCCTACAGACACAATTGGCCGTGTCTGTGGGTGGGAAGCCGGATGTGGGTGTGTGCCCTGGTTGCTGCACTAGCGCCTCCTCTGGTTGGTTTGTTGGTTGGTTGGTTGGTTGGTTGGTGGAGGAACTGGGCAGAATAGCATGATCCTCCCATGTGCTACATCCCCCTGGTGAAACTCCTTACTGTCAGAGGGGGTGAAGCAGTGACCAGGATGGCTCACAAAATAGGGTAATTGGCCGGACACAATTTGGGGGATAAAAAAAAGCTACTGATAAATAATGAGACATCTAACAGCATCCATGTTTTTGACCCCTCCCCCCCCCCCAGCCCACATAAACAGCGTGATGGCGGAAGCTGGACATATTCGTGTTGGAATATCCAAGCTTGAATGCAGCATTACTACCGAGGTGCGAATATAAATTAAGCTTTGAATATGTGGCTCATTGGTTTCTGGAGGAGTGGTGCACAACAATTGCTAAGGCTTGGGGGTGACTTGTAGCCCAATGTGAACCCCTTTCAAAGGGCCCAAGATCCCTAGAGGCGCCCCTGCAACAGGTAGTGGTGTGGAGCTGTCTGTCGGCGCCTCAACCCCAATCACTGTCTGCATGGATCTGTGGGAGCCCCCAGCCCCACTGCCACAGACTCCTCCTTCACCTCTAATGATGAATTGACTGAATTGAGGCTGTGATGACGGATGCCTGTCAGCCTCGGTGCACCTGACGGATGAAGAGCAGCTTTTTGAGTTGACATGAGTGGAATTATAAGAGGCCCCCTTTTTTTTTAATCCGCCCACGAAACAAGGAGGACGCTATAACTGTCCTCGCTGGTTCAGAAACAGGTAGCTAACTAGAATACACAGCAGGTTGGCACTTAAGCTTTGCAGAGGATATATTTTTACGATCGCATATATATCTCCTCCAGCAGCTGGCACTGGGCCTTTCCTTTTAATCCCATAAAGTATGGGGTCGCATGCCTCTTTCTACTGCTTCCTCTGCTGTAAAGTTGTTGAGGTAAACCTGATAAATTACCAGGCTTTTGTTTCTGTATTCTTTTTGTGGATCCCCCCTTTCTCCTCAGTTGTACCTGGCAAATTACCCCACTCTCCTGAGCCATCCCGGTCGCTGCTCCACCCCCTCTGCTGCAGACTACCATGTCTCCTCCGATACATGTGGAGTCGCCAGCCGCTTCTTTCCACCTGACAGTGAGGAGTTTCCCCAGGGGGACGTAGCACGTGGGAGGATCACGCTATTCCCCCTCCCCCCCGAGCAGGTGCCCCGACCGACCAGAGGAGGCGCTAGTTCAGTGACCAGGACACATACCCACATCCGGCTTCCCACCCGCAGACACGGCCAAATGCGTCTGTAGGGATGCTCGACCAAACTGGAGGCAACACAGGGATTCGAACCGGCGATCCCTGTGTCGGTAGGCAACAGAATGGACCACCAAGCCACCCGGACGCCCTTATCTCTGTATTTCTGAGGCTGATTAATAATTGAAATTAAAAATCTAACTCCACGCACCGAGTAAATTTGCCGTTCAAGTGCTGATGCATAAATGATCCAGTTGTGCCATAGAGTATTTACATCTATTTGTCCAGCACATCTGTGATCTACCTGCATCTGAACGGAGTCTGACTGAAGGTCGGGGGGGATTTTGTGAGGGGAGGGATTTGATTTGATTTGACTGACAGCCAATAATGTCCGTACACATTCTAGAAGAATGTGGACATCAGTATGCTATTGGCTAGTTTCGGTTTGGTGGTAGAGCGCTCGCCCCGTGCACTGGACATATTATTAGGGGGTACGCCTGCAAGCGAAGGAAGGGTTACATGATTGGAAAGATGCAGTTTTATCTGGAAGAGACAGACATTTTTAAAAAAACACAAAAATTGAACAAAATATTTTCTTTTGTGAATTTCTAAAACACAGATGCAAATTAAAACTGAAATCTGCCACTTTTCTCCCGTAATAGTTATTTCATCGTCTGGACAACCTTCACCACGGTAGAGAACACACTCCGGCCTCTTACACCCAACGATAGCGCAACGCTGTTCTGCTGTGGTATTGATTGTTTGTCCAGCAGAATTGCCGCATCATCACATCTCACATGAAAGAAATAATGGGAAAAGTTGCCTGTTGCAGCCTTAGGTGCAGATAAAAGAGGTAGCAAGAAAGAAGGTGCATTTTCTTAAACGAGCTGCCTAAGTCCTTGGACACTAACCACCATAAAGGACGAAGGACGATCCTCACAGGCAGTGTCCGTCTCTCTGGCACTGCATGAATCACACGTTTTGAACTCTGGAAATCCTGAAAACACAGATGCCCGTGGACCTCGTGTGGATCCATGTGGTCCACCACGGCAGCAGATGTGACACCTCGGCACCTCAGAAGCCGTCTGGTCTAGAGGTGGACCTCCTGTTATCTCTATGTGGACAATGCCCTGAGTGGCGAGAGCTCCAGCCAGCTTCAAGGGGTGAGAAACTGTGACAGCACCGATACCGATTTCCTCCGAAGACGCTTCCCCGAGGGTCTCCGGCCAGGATGACGAGACATCCATTCATCCTGGCATAACATGGTGCGTGTCCTCTTCCCTTTCTTTGCCAGGCTGTTTTTTCTTCCCCATTTGTTCTGATTTGTCTCTTAACAGATTAGACGGCATTCATCTTTTGTCTTTGTAGGGCAATAAAATGATTGAGTCAATTAAAAGCCATTCAAGTTCCTCTGTGAAAGAGCCTTCGTGGTATTAAATTATGAAGCTGTACAGTAGCTCTTTCTTCTTCTTCTTCTTCTTCTTTCTCTCTCTCTCTCTCTCTCTCTCTCTCTCTCTCTCTCTCTCTCTCTCTCTCTCTCTCTCTCTCACACACAGTTCATTCAGCTGTATTCATTTGCTTACGTACAGAAGAGAAGACCTTTTCACGTCTTCCACAGTGATGAGAAACAGATATATTTCCTCAGGGTCACATCATCACTCCTTTCAAACCCGCGAGCTGTTGGGAATGGGGTTATAACCTCAAACAGGGGCCTAAAAATTAATACACACCTGCGCCTATTTTACCTGGGACCTGTGAAAGTGATTCCAGATTCATCCTATTCGAATAGCCACACGGATACAACCATGAGGGCATCTGGGCAGGTTACAGTAAGAGGACATTAGCTTCAGACCCGAGGAACCTGTACCTGGATCCTACCATACACCCTCTCAGGGTTAACAATGTATGTCCCCACCCATCCATTATCCAGACCGCTCATCCTGCTCTCAGGGCCACGAGGATGCTGGGGCCTATCCAAGTAGTCACTGGGCGGCAGGCGAGGAGACACCCTGGACAGGCCGCCAGGCCATCACACACATTCACACCCGCTATGGCTGAGTCACCTGACCTACATGTCTTTGGGCTGTGGGAGGAAACTGGAGCACCCGGAGGAAACCCACACAGACATGGGGAGAACATGCAAACTCCACACAGAGGACGACCCGGGATGACCCCCCAGGGTGGGACTACTGTCCCCGGGGCTCGAACCCAGGACCTTCTTGCTGCAAGGCGACCACGCTAACCACTGCGCCACCGTGCTGTGTATGTCTATCCTTTAAAATTGACACAAAGCTCCTCAGAAATATGAAAAAAAATGGCCTTAGAGTAGGGCAAGCTTCAAAAACGTATGTTCAGTGAAGATGGTCTGAGTTTGGATTTCAGTAGAGGGGTCTTGTCCACCTGAAATCACGAAACTAGGGCAGGAGGTTTGGGTGTATATAAGCGCCATCTAAATTACTGTAATATTAATTATCATATTAACTAATTATTCATTGTTATATAAATTATTATTATTATTATTATTACCAATCAGAATATTTTCTGTAAGAGAGGAAGAAAAAATGTAATCTAGGGCCCGCTTTAAAATGAATGGCTGTAAACGATGATAAACACCTATTAGTATTATCAGACAACTTACAAATATTCATAACATTTTATAATTGTTAATAATGGCCTTACAAGTAAAACACACGAAAATGTAAAATAAATAATAATTTAGATGTTTCTGAACCTGAATGCGAAGTTTAGAAACTATTTTGGTCCTTCCACTCTGGTCTAGTAGGGGAATTGGTTAAGTTTAGATAGACCATAGCAAGGGGACACTAGTTACACCATATTGATATTTTCAAGCTATGTGCTAATGTCAACAACTGTGTCATAGAGCTTGAAAGCAAGAGCCCTATTACTCATCTATTAGGCCATTTACTACTCGTCACAGAGCATTACTGTCATTTCTAACGACGGTCAGTCTACAACCATCCAAGTGCTCCCACTTTTCATCTTCCCATCCATATCTGTCTGCCTGTCTGTCCGTCTGTCTGTCAGTCTCTGTCTTCTCGTCCTGTCAGCCTTGGTTTAGTGAAAGTGACAAGCCTGAGAGCCGTCACGACACATGACAAGAAAAGCCATCTCTCCCCTTGCTCATCATTAACCCTGCTGGCTGCATCCCGACCACTGTGCTGACACAGACAGTGGCTATAGATATGAATGAGGCTCCCTGCTGAAATAACTGGCAAAGACCTGACACATCCGGGCGCGGGCCGACGATCCCATCACGGCCCTGGCACATCGTGTTGTAAGCAACTACAGAACAATTCTTGACATTTGGGGGTTTTTTCCCCCCCACCCAGACTGCTCCACTGAAACTGTCAGTGGATATGTCTTTCCCCGAAGGAGCTCAAATGGAAAATTTATGTGAGTGTAGTTTCCCCTTCACAGCTTGTTCCATACTGGGGGGAGCTGGACATTATAAAGTCTCTTTTCCTGTGACGTCATGCTGGTGTATTTAGGTAAACCTGCTGGGCATCACCGCCTGTCACACCTCTGATGGTGCCGTCGGGCCAGCTGCAGGGTCATCAGCCAGGAGTCGTCCTTCGTTGATGTTTCGCTCCATTACCCCCGGATCATCTCGGGGTGGTGGAGCCAAGGCAGGGACATCTCCCTGCCGTCACCTGCAGCTTATGCTACGCCTAAAACCCGTGGCTTCCCCACGCCTTGTCTTTCCTTCATAGCCAAAGCCAGATGCTACCCTTCTCCGACTCCTGGGCAAGCTCCCTCGTTGCCTTCCTTAGCTTCAGCCCCTTCACTCCCATCCTCTTCAGGAAGCGCTGAGGTGGGCATCCCATGAAGCCACTGTAGCTGACATCCAGAGGGAAAGATGACAGCCCTCTATCCGGCTTCTCTGCACTCAGCTGTCAGGTCTGAGTACTTATTCTTCTTCTCTTCAAAGCATGCCTCCATCTCTTCTTCCCAAGGGACTGTCAATTCTGCAATGATCACTGCTCTGGCTGTTGTGGACCATAGCACGATGCCCAGCTGAAGAGAAGCTGTGGTAACCTCAGTTGGGAACTTGAGCTGCTGCTTAAGATTGATCCTCAGATTCAAGTCATTCCCAGGTGTCAGGAATGCATTCTCCCTCTGACTGGTGATCTGCACTGCACTCCTTGTCTGACGAAATGAATTCAGCTGTTTTTCATTGGAGGATGGTCATTGCTGGCCTCCAATCTGCTTGCCTCCATGACTTCATCCAGCTTCTGAAGGAAGTGGTCGTGGCACCATCCGTATCTGCCCTGTGCAAGTGCTCTCTTGCAGCTAGACAGGATGTGCTGCAGGGGGCATCATAGAGCTGGCATCTCTCCTTTGGGTCGTACCACATGCACAGCTTGCTGGGGCTTGGGAGTGTATCATAAGTGGACCTAATGAGAAAGCTCAGCCTGGCCCCAATTTAAAGCTGAAATTCACATCTTTTCTCATAAATCATCATTTTATCCATTTGGATCAGGGAGTCAGGTTAAATAATACTATTCGGCATCCTTACCACAGTTGGAGACACCCTCCAGTCTCTGTGTAATGCTATTGACATTAATTGGTCAGGTTGCACCAACTTGTGCGCCTTTTCCTACCACACTTTTCCCTTCCAGTCAACTTTCCATGGATATGCTTTGATACAGCACTCTGCCAACAGCCAGCCCTTTCAGCAATGACCTTCTGTGGCTTATGGGGTACTGTCAAGAGGAATGCAGACGAGCTGAAGGCCGCTATCAAAGCAACCTGGGCTTCCATAACACCTCAGCAGTGCCAAAGCCTGACTGCCTCCACGCCACGCCACACTGATGATGCAGTAATTCGTGCAAAAGGAGCCCCGACCAAGTATTGAGTGCATAAATGAACATACTTCTCAGAAGGTCGACATTTCTGTATTATAAATCCTTTTTTTGATTGGTCTTCTGTAATATTCTAATATTCTGAGAGACTGGATTTTTGATTTTCATGAGCTGTAAGCCGTAATCATCAAGATTAAAACAAAAAAGGCTTGACATATTTCACTTTATGTGTAAAGAATCTAGAATATATGAAAGTTTCACTTTTTGAACTAAATTACGGAAAATAATGAACTTTTCCACAATATTCTAATTTTTTGAGATGCACCTGTACATTCCATGTCTCACGCATTAAACCTGTGTCTGTCAGTCCTCTTGTTCCAGCCCCCAGAGCCCCTTCACCTCCTTGCCTCATTGACAACCAACCCACCTTTACCACCAGGCACCTCCAGATGTTCATCATCATGGCTGGAGGTCCAGCGCCTGGTGGACTGGGAGGGGTACAGCCTGAGGGTTTCGGCATGAAACATCTTGGACTTTTTCCTCATACTGGACTTCCACTGATGTCATCCTCGCTGGCCAGTCCAGACACCAGGAGGTATTCGTAGGAGAAGGGGTCCTGTCACCACTGCCTCCTGTTCCAGTCCAGCTCCAGCAACACCAGTCCAAATCCCAGCATCTAGCCCAGTCCAGTTTTGCCAGTTTCCCTGTTCACCACCAGCTGCCCCATATCCCATTAATCACCTCCCTGCAGTATATCCATCAGCCCTTTCTCCACTATTAGTGTCAGATTGTTCTAGTGTGCCCACCTAGTCTGTTCCTGCCCACGTCATTTTCAAACCTGTCTTTTCTGCATTGCCTGCAGAGGCCTGCTGCCTGCATTTCATACTCTTCTTTTCCTGCCTGCCCCTATTGTATTGTTCAACCGTGTGTGACCACCTGCATGTCTACTTGACAGCGAGTTTGTCAAATTAAAATATTTGTTAACCCAGTACCTTCCTGAGTGTCTGCATTTGGGTTCTCCATCTGAAAGCCTCCCAACCTTGGACCAAATCTAACACAGACAGAGACGGTCTACTGTGTTACAAACCACATCAAACTAAATGGGAGCACCGGTGCGCAGCAATATTGTCTGTCCGACAGAAGCATGGACACGTCGTTATCGCATTTCAATCCTGTTTGAGTAGGAACGTGTTGGCCTCTGTGGCACCAGTGTTTGTCCTACCCGATCAAAAATGTCAACGGTATATGGAGAATGTCTCCATTGCTATGATTAAGATGCCAGCTAGTATTATGCAAACTGACTCCATGATCCAGATGGGTAAATAACTACTTATAAATGGAGAACTTCCCAGATTTTGGCTTTAAACAATTTTTGCTTAAACTGCATCGGAGAAAGACACTCTTTGACCAAGCAATTCTTTGAATGGTTGTGTTTCTGCATGATGAGTTGTTCATTCATTCATTCATTATCCAAACTGCTTATCCTTACTCAGTGTCTTAGAGATGCTGGAGCCCATCCCAGCAGTCATTGGGCGGCAGGTGGGGAGACACCCTGGACAGGCCGCCAGGCCATCATAGGGCCGACACACATTCACACCTAGGGACAATGTAGTGTGGCCGATTCACCGGACCTACGTGTCTTTGGACTGTGGGAGGAAACCGGAGCCCCCGGAGGAAACCCATGCAGACACGGGGAGAACATGCAAACTCCACACAGAGGACGACCCGGGACCACCCACGAGGTTGGACTACCCCGGGGCTCGAACCCAGGACCTTCTTGCTGTGAGGCGACCACGCTAACCACTGCACCACCGTGCCACCCTTTGATGATGATATCATCATGATGGAGTTTTTTTTAATTTTTTTTTTACTAAAATCAGAATTATAGGTTCTCATTTGTGTGTATCCGAATCACCTAATAGCTAATCCTTGTTTTCCCTTGATGCTGAGATGTGCTTTAGACATTGGCTCAAAGGCAGGTGGAATTAGAAGTTGCTCTTTTGGACCAAATCAACCTTCTGTTCCCATATCTTTGTGTTTTACAGCAGGCAGGCAGACCGGAGAGCCTGGGTACAAGCTGACATGCTGGTTGGGATGACTGTTAACTCAGCTGACATGCTGGTTGGGATGACTGTTAACCCACAAAGGCTGTGAAATGGTTTGAAATGATTAGTAGAGACTGGTTACTGTGTCTGTAAAGGCAACCTGAATTGACTACAGGTCGGGCTTCTCGACAACTGTGTGGTTTTCACAAACCACAATGCGGTGACCTCAAATTGAGGATGAGCAGAAATCAACATCATTTCCACAAATAAAACTCTTCACATTGATAATCCAAAGGAGTTGAATCGAGTGCAACTGGACTTGGTATATATCCGTGAAGACGTGTCGCCTCTCATCCAAGAGGCCTCCTCAGTTCGTGCCTTTCTGACTAGACCAAGCTAGTCTGACTGGCTGCTGATGAGACTCAGCATTTATCCTCTAGGAGTCGTTGTCAGAGCTATAGATGTCCATGGCTCTTTGTGTCCCGATGTTTACCAACGCCCATCGCTAACAGAGCCATAGATATGAGTGGCTCTTTTGTGTACCGATGTTTGGCCGCGCCCGTCGTTATCGGAGAGCCATGGACATCTATAGCTCTGACAACGACTCCAAGAGGATAACTTCTGAGTCTCATCAGCAGCCAGTCAGACTAGCTTGGTCTAGTCAGACTACCTTGGTCTAGTCAGACTAGCTTGGTCTAGTCAGACTAGCTTGGTCTAGTCAGAAAGGCACAGACTGAGGAAGACTCTCGGATGAGAGGCGACACGTCTTCACGGATATATACCAAGTCCAGTTGCACTTGATTCAACCCCTTTGGAGAACCATGACGACCTGGATGAATGAGAACATTCCCAGAGAAATCTTCACATTGATGTTTTCAAACACTCCGCACTGCTCAGCACAGGAACACAATGGCACCTTCCTGTCGTCGGCACTGAGGTCACCTGTGTTTGCAAAAAGAATAACACAACCCTGAAAACTCCGACTAAAGAGGAACAAGGGCTCTTTATACGCTTGTCTCCAGGCAGATCCTCTGCGGATTTGTTTATTTATTTATTTTGAACAAAACACCCAAATGTTAGCTGAGGTAAAGTGCCCTCGGACCATTGCAAACTGTATGCTTGCTGCAGAGAGCAGACCGTTCTTATGCAAGCCTCTATCCGAGCTACCGGAACTGGAGCATGTGCCGGCAAGGCCACGTCAGCAACGTTCCTCTTTTTCTTCAAACCCTGCGAGACTGCTCGACTAATGGCGAATATGTCAAAGCTGACAGGCAAGATGTAAAGATGCTTTGTCTTTCATTTTAATAAAAGACTAGCCAGGAAATTAAATACGTCCCCCCCCTCCCATTATGGATTTTATTTCATCGCAGTGATTGGTGTAGCCATGCTAATTGGTATGTCAGCATGAAGTATACCCTTTAAAATAGATGGAATCAAAGGTTATTTTATTAACATGCAAACGAACCACTTGCTGTGGTAAGATATAAGTTTCTGCTTTAGGGTTGCCTTTCTTTAGGTACTTGACATTATGCTACACGACACTGGGCTTTGGCTGAATGAATGGGACGGGTTAGCAGAGACCAGTCAGATGAACAGTGACACCGTACCGTCTACTGTCCTGCATGGAGACGCGGCTGCAAGTGGCAGTATGTCTGCAACACAGCCCATCGACCTAGTGCGTCAAAATAGACTCCCATAATTTCCAATAGTGACAGAAACATAGCCGGCACGGTGGCCCAGTGGTTAGCGCGGTCGCCTCACAGCAAGAAGGTTCTGGGTTCGAGCCCCGGGGTAGTCCAACCTTGGGGGTCGTCCTGGGTCGTCCTCTGTGTGGAGTTTGCATATTCTCCCCGTGTCTGCGTGGGTTTCCTCCGGGGGCTCCGGTTTCCTCCCACAGTCCAAAGACCTGTAGGTCAGGGGACTCGGCAAAGACATGTAGGTCAGGTGACTCGGCAAAGACATGTAGGTCAGGTGACTCGGCAAAGACATGTAGGTCAGGGGACTCGGCCGTACTAAACTGCCCCTAGGTGTGAATGTGTGGGCCCTGTTTGATGGCCTGGCGGCCTGTCCAGGGTGTCTCCCCACCTGCCCGCCCAATCCCTACTGGGATAGGCTCCAGCATCCCTGTGACCCTGAGAGCAGGATAAGCGGTTGGGATAATGGAGGGATGGATGGATGGAAACATATGAGAACCTTGTATTGTGAAAACACACCAAAATCTCTCTCTCTCTCACACACACACACACACTCTTCAATACCTTACTTATCTGCTACCCACCATTGCAAATGCACAACCTACTATGAAATGGCCCATTTTCAATTTGAGGATCATTAAATACTGTTATCAGTTCCCGGCAAGAGTCCTTGAACTGAACTTCTAAGAGAGAAAAAAAAAGTCCCTGCTCTCAGAGGCATAGTAATACAAGTTTCCACACCCACACATTTCCACGTTTATGATATGGGCGTCTGTCTAATATCATTCGGAACATGAGAAGATTATCACGCGAAGGGGCTCCTAAAAACAGGGGGAAAGCATGACTCACATCAATGACGATCCTCAGGGATTACTCATCCTTTGTGATGCACTTTGATTATTAGTCAGCGTCCTCGGCTAAAAGAAACTGACCACGCCTACATCAGCTATAGCAGACACATTTACGCCTAAGCTGGGGCACTTCCGGTACTTACGGCTCAGTTACGGCACTGGCAACGGCTGTGTGGGCCAGACGTGGCCCACATGTCACAAGCCGGGCCTGACGTGGGTTATGGAAAGTGTTGTGTGGGCCAGACGTGGCCCAGATGTCATGGACAGGGCTCGACTTGGGTTACAGCACATACTATGCGGCCCACATAGTACCCCAGAACTCCAGATGTGGGCCGTATAAAGCGGACCTGTGGCTGAGCTGAGCTGAGGCAGCCTCACCCACCCCGAGTCAACGCCGTCATCCAAGGCCAAATGTGGGCCGTGAGATAAGTGCAGATGTGGGGCCACATTTGGGCCAAACATTCTTCGCTATCTTCACTCTCTTTGTCGCCGAGTCTCCCTCTTTGAAGCCGTTTCCCCCCTCTTTGCAGACACGCACGTTTCAGATGGAAAAAGCTGCTTTTTGAATCGCTGAATTATTAACGTATCGTACTAAATCTTATTTCTGGAGACCCGTGTACATAGGAACACACGGGGTGGGTGGAAAAAGGGGGGGGGGAACAGGCAGTGCCTGTCATGAGGAGTGCTCTTGATTGGACATCAGTGCTGTGAGCACCTAGTGAAGCGTTCTCATCATGCTGCCTCGTCACCGTATTGACAGCACTTAGCAGACGGGCCTGAGGAATTGACTTTTCA
The DNA here is from genome assembly GCF_029633865.1 of Lampris incognitus. Lineage (NCBI taxonomy): Eukaryota > Metazoa > Chordata > Actinopteri > Lampriformes > Lampridae > Lampris > Lampris incognitus. The sequence goes on from NC_079218.1 coordinate 5,641,340, forward strand.
GTAAGTGAAGCAGGGTGAGTTTTGTATTGGCGAGGTGGTAATGTAGCTTCCTCTTGTGTACATATGTTGCTCATACATGTTCCCATATAAAAGTGAATATAGTACACAACATCATGGTAACACTTTAGTATGGGGAACGTAGTCACCATTGATTAGGTGCTTATTAGCATGCAAATTAGCAACATATTGGCTCTTAATTGGTCATTATTACGTACTCATTAATGCCTTATTCTGCATGGCCTTATTATACAACCAGTAAGCCATTAACTATGAGTTTTCCCTCTATAACCTCAGAAGTATTGCTTATTAGTAGTACCATCTCAGTATGCTTTGCTTAGTATGGCCTTTATAAGGTGGTAGTACCACAAGAAGAGTTATTCTCCCTTACTAACACTTAATGAATATGCTCTGTTCTTACATAACAACACACAAAACTACAAGTGTTCATAGTGTTAAATTACTGTACATTAAGTTGTTGTTACTTAGAATATGTTCCCCATACTAAAGTGTTACCACTATATCATATGTTTATGTAAGGCTATTCTTCTGTCTGTCAGCCCTTGAACAGCCTCTGCGTTGCGTTGTGTTTTAATGTATAGGGACCCCCGGGGCGGACGGAGGGAGAGGACGGGGGTCCATACGGGCGTCAGGAGGCCTGATGGCGGTTGAGGCAGAGCAGGTTTGCTGCATGGATCAGCTTCCTCCTCACAGAGGTACAGAGGTACAGCACCCCCTCCCCTCCCCTCCCCTCCCCCCCTGCAGAATACACGCAGCTGGTCACACAACACGGAAGTGGTGAGTTTCTGAGACCACGACAATAAATGAAACATTCAAAGAAACGCTCAATCCACAGGACAAATATCATGAATCAATGAAGTAATAGCCTGCTTAGCCTGCTAACGTTTTATCATGTTAACCAACACGTTGCTAGCTAGCTCAACCGTGCCACGCAATAAAACCTCAGAAGGCGCTTTTCCAACTGCCATTTCTCAACAGAACCCAGCTCTGTAGCACACAAAACATGCATGACATAGAAAACATGCATGACATAGAAAACATGTATGACATAGAAAACATGTATGACATAGAAAACATGCATGACATAGAAAACATGTATGACATAGAAAACATGCATGACATAGAAAACATGCATGACATACACTACCGTTCAAAAGTTTGGGATCACCCAAACAATTTTGTGTTTTCCATGAAAAGTCACACTTATTCACCACCATATGTTGTGAAATGAATAGAAAATAGAGTCAAGACATTGACAAGGTTAGAAATAATGATTTGTATTTGAAATAAGATTTTTTTTTACATCAAACTTTGCTTTCGTCAAAGAATCCTCCATTTGCAGCAATTACAGCATTGCAGACCTTTGGCATTCTAGCTGTTAATTTGTTGAGGTAATCTGGAGAAATTGCACCCCACGCTTCCAGAAGCAGCTCCCACAAGTTGGATTGGTTGGATGGGCACTTCTTGCGTACCATACGGTCAAGCTGCTCCCACAACAGCTCAATGGGGTTCAGATCTGGTGACTGCGCTGGCCACTCCATTACCGATAGAATACCAGCTGCCTGCTTCTGCTCTAAATAGTTCTTGCACAATTTGGAGGTGTGTTTAGGGTCATTGTCCTGTTGTAGGATGAAATTGGCTCCAATCAAGCGCTGTCCACTGGGTATGGCATGGCGTTGCAAAATGGAGTGATAGCCTTCCTTATTCAGAATCCCTTTTACCCTGTACAAATCTCCCACCTTACCAGCACCAAAGCAACCCCAGACCATCACATTACCTCCACCATGCTTAACAGATGGCGTCAGGCATTCTTCCAGCATCTTTTCATTTGTTCTGCGTCTCACAAACGTTCTTCTTTGTGATCCAAACACCTCAAACTTGGATTCATCCGTCCACAACACTTTTTTCCAGTCTTCCTCTGTCCAATGTCTGTGTTCTTTTGCCCATCTTAATCTTTTTCTTTTATTGGTCAGTCTCAGATATGGCTTTTTCTTTGCCACTCTGCCCTGAAGCCCAGAATCCCGCAGCCGCCTCTTCACTGTAGATGTTGACACTGGTGTTTTGCGGGTACTATTTAATGAAGATGCCAGTTGGGGACCTGTGAGGCGTCTGTTTCTCAAACTAGAGACTCTAATGTACTTATCTTCTTGCTCAGTTGTGCAACGCGGCCTCCGACTTCTTTTTCTACTCTGGTTAGAGCCTGTTTGTGCTGTCCTCTGAAGGGAGTAGTACACACCGGTGTAGGAAATCTTCAATTTCTTAGCAATTTCTCGCATGGAATAGCCTTCATTTCTAAGAACAAGAATAGACTGTCGAGTTTCAGATGAAAGTTCTCTTTTTCTGGCCATTTTGAGCGTTTAATTGACCCCACAAATGTGATGCTCCAGAAACTCAATCTGCTCAAAGAAGTGCCCATCCAACCAATCCAACTTGTGGGAGCTGCTTCTGGAAGCGTGGGGTGCAATTTCTCCAGATTACCTCAACAAATTAACAGCTAGAATGCCAAAGGTCTGCAATGCTGTAATTGCTGCAAATGGAGGATTCTTTGACGAAAGCAAAGTTTGATGTAAAAAAAATCTTATTTCAAATACAAATCATTATTTCTAACCTTGTCAATGTCTTGACTCTATTTTCTATTCATTTCACAACATATGGTGGTGAATAAGTGTGACTTTTCATGGAAAACACAAAATTGTTTGGGTGATCCCAAACTTTTGAACGGTAGTGTAGAAAACATGTATGACATAGAAAACATGCATGACATAGAAAACATGTATGACATAGAAAACATGCATGGCGTAGAAAACACGGATGGCATAAAAACATATACGACATAGAAAACATATATGACGTATAAAAGATATATGACGTAGAAAACATGTATGACGTAGAAAACCTGACAGCGACGCGCCGCCGACACGCTTTAAAGTACACGTTTATACCTGTAACACAAACCGGAAGTGGCTCTACCGTAGCCACGGAGGGACAGAAGACTCGGAAACGCGCTAGAAGGAAGCAATTACGTGCCGACGACGCAAGATCGCCCTCTGCCGGCGATTAAGTGTATCTCACTTCCTTACATCTATAATATACACACTCAGTATTTACTGTATTTCTTTCCACATATATCTACTCATATATTTTCGTAATGTGTGTGTGTGTGTGGTGTTAGTGTGTGTGTGTTAGTTAGTGTAGATAGCGGGACCGAAAACTAAAGCGTTTATGATCCTAATTTTTTTTGGGGGTGGTCGGTATTGTCTCAGAGAGTAAGGGGAAAATCCCAGAAAATTAAAATTATGCACGATTATGCATAAATATGCAAAATATGCATTTTCTTGGCATTTCAGGTGATTCTGAGCATCTTTGATTTTTTTCACCTATATAAAAACTTTTTTCTGGGACTTAGAAATGTTTTGGCATTATGCAAAATATATGCATTTTTGCAAAAATGCACTTATGATCCTAATTTTTCCTGGAGGTGGTAGGTATTGTTCCAGAGAGGACCAAAAAATAGCAGGAAATTAAAATAATTATGCATAATCATGTAAAATAGGCATTTTCTAAAAATGGCTAAAAACCACTTTTCTCGGCATTTCAGATGATTCTGAGCATTTGGGGGGAGGGAGTTGGAGTGGGGGGGGTTTAGGGGCAGGGGGGAAGGCGGTTAGCTGGCAGGATGAAGAGGAGGGAGATTTAGACGGGTGGAGAACCAAACCGCTACACTGTAGCGGGGTTCTTCTAGTATCTATATTGTAGCGAATTTGGGGGGCAACGCGACCACAGGAACTGCCGCGGCCGGGACGCGAACCCGTATCGCCCGCACCACAGGAGGCATCGCTAACCGCTAGACTAAAGGGTCAGACCCGCCAGCCAGCGGCCGGCGTGTCTTCTTATCCATGCACGTTACACTGCAGTATGAAGTGTATTATTACATATAGAATGGCATACATTAAGACGTATAAGTAAAAACATTTTCATGTATTTTTCAATATGTGAAAATCGGCAATTCCTTATATATTTTTCACTACATTGTAATATATTTTTATGTATAGTTTAAATATATTTTTTAATATATGAATATCTGTTTTCTTTCAGTTGATTATTAATCAGATTACCAATCAGTATCAGTTAGTGTAGCCAAGAGGAATATTATTATTATTATTATTAAACCTTTTCACTTAACGAGTAAATCATAACACTAAACAATGCGATATATTGACGGTTAACATATAGGGGAACACAGTTTCTCCCAGGCGCCATTTAGTTGGTTGAACATAATCTACCTTGGTCCAGTACGTCATCGGTGAATCCAAACCCAAACACTTCCGCTGCTGCTTCTGCTGTGCACAATTTTATGTATGAGACAACAACGTGGCTTTAGTTTAGGCTCGAACCGCCCACAGGGAGGTAACGCCAACAACTGATGCCGCCCACTTGCCCCTCTGCCCCCCCCCCACTTGCCCCTCTGCTCCCCCACTTGCCCCTCTGCCTCCCCCCACTTGCCCCCCTGCCCCCCCACTTGCCCCTCTGCCTCCCCCACTTGCCCCTCTGCTCCCCCACTTGCCCCTCTGCCTCCCCCCACTTGCCCCTCTGCCCCCCCCCACTTGCCCCTCTGCCCCCCCCAAGAAAGAAAGAAAAACAGATTGCAGCTCTTACCTTGTGACTGAAAGGTAGGTTCTGCCTCAAACACCCACGAGGGTGATAAGTTAAGGGTTGTAGCCCCCCCCCCCTCCCGGTCCTTTTCAGTAGTGGACATCCCTTTACAGGGGGTAACACAACCCACAAAACGCCCCTTCGCCCTTGCCAAACCGGGGTAGCAGCGCCTGCCTCGTCACTCAACGGTTGTTTCTGCACTAAAAAAAAAAAAGCTACCTCAATTCTGAAGATTGGACCTTGCTAACGAATATTTAATTGAATATGAAAAACGGAATATTCAAGTATATAAACTAGCACAACTTTTAACAGGCTGCGCGCGCTCCCGCGCAGCCTGGGCATACCTGTAGCCCACGGACTTCCGGTTTCTACCGCAGCGGTCACGCCAGTTTCCTGTTTGTTGGCGCGCTATGGACGATGGCGTCTTCTCCGCCACGCCTGCAAGATTCACCACGGAAAAACGTGCGCCACATGCACACAACTGCCCACACACACTTCCGCCTGCACACAACTGCCCACACACACTTCCACCGGCACACAACTGCCCACACACACTTCCGCCGGCACCTCCCAGCACATGGGGGAGAAGTTTCTAGTTGTGCATAGCAAGTTACGCCCGACATCATTCGGTTCGCCCGTGAGTGGTCATAATGTTCTGGCTCATCCGCGTGTAGGACGGAGCACGAGTGTGTCAGGATGGGCTGGACTAAAGAATGAAGGAACCAGAGAGCACAGACACAGGCCATGCCAGCTATGCATGTAATTCAGGATACTTTGGTGTGGGAAGAGGGAAGTTCAACTGTAAGATGTAAACGAAGGGGAAAGGTCAGAGGTCAGGGGAGGATGCCTGGGTGCAGCTAAACAGACGGTAAACAGACGCATGGAAGCAATCAAGCGTTTCTTTCTCAGATCTTTGTACTGGGCGGCACGGTGGCGCAGTGGTTAGCGTGGTCACCCCACAGCAAGGAGGTCCTGGGTTCGAGCCCCCGGGGTCGTCCAACCTTGGGGGTCGTCCCGGGTCGTCCTCTGGGTGGAGTTTGCATGTTCTCCCCGTGTCTGTGTGGGTTTCCTCCGGGGGCTCCGGTTTCCTCCCACAGTCCAAAGACATGTAGGTCAGCTGACTCACCTGTACTAAGTTGTCCCTAGGTGTGGTGTGGTGTGGTGTGGTGTGGGTGTGGGTGTGGGTGTGGGTGTGGGGGGGCCCTGTGTGATGGCCTGGCGGCCTGTCCAGGGTGTCTCCCTGCATGCCGCCCAGTGGCTGCTGGGATAGGCTCCAGCATCCCTGAGAGCAGGATAAGCGGTTGGGATGATGGACGGATGGATCTTTGTACTGTTGTAAACTGAATATTAATAATAATAATAATAATAATAACAATAATTCCGAGTTCCTGCTCATAAACTAGCTGGATGTGAAGATCTGCTTTGTTTATTTGGATCAAATATTCATGACTCACCAGCAGCAAATGATGCCTTCCCTGTGCATACCCTTGTGTGTGTCTGTGTGTGTGTGACTCGTGGATTAATGGCTGACGTGTCAAGTACACACATAAAAAGAAACGAGAGGTTGTTGTTTTGTTGCATGAGTGGCCGTTGCAAAATGTCCCCTTCCCAGATGACAGCTTGCATCAAAACCAAAAAAAAACAAACCTGCCAATCGTCGGATTAGCTCAACGTAAACGGGAGCCAAATAGTCCGTCGTTTCTGACTTCCTGCGCGGATGATGAGTCCTTCTCCAACCGAGGTGCAGTGCTGCGCCGCGTGACGACAGAAACGTGTTGGTGGACAAGATGTTCTGCACATCTGCAGAAGACGGCCTTTGACCAAACGCTGCGCCCCGCCGGCCTCCCGGCGAAGCAGCAGACGTTAGAAACAAGCGGAAACCGGACGACGGGATGAACCCTCCGCACCCGCACCTGCAGCACCTGCAGCACCCGCACCTGCAGCACCTGCAGCCGCACCTGCAGCACCCGCACCTGCAGCACCTGCAGCCGCAGCACCTGCAGCCGCACCCGCACCTGCAGCACCTGCAGCACCTGCAGCACCCGCACCTGCAGCACCTGCAGCCGCAGCACCTGCAGCCGCAGCACCCGCACCTGCAGCACCTGCAGCACCTGCAGCACCTGCAGCACCCGCACCTGCAGCACCTGCAGCACCTGCAGCACCTGCAGCACCTGCAGCCGCAGCACCCGCAGCCGCAGCACCCGCACCTGCAGCACCTGCAGCACCTGCAGCACCTGCAGCACCCGCACCTGCAGCACCTGCAGCCGCAGCCGTGTTCGGCCTCTCACCTGCACAAAGCATCTGACGGCCAGCCTGCGGGTTCGGACACACAAACGGAGGATGCTTTCCCGTATCGGCGGCTGGACGCGCTGCTCTGCATTCGCGCCTCTTGCTTGTTTGGGCGTGTGTCCAGCTCTGCTGAGGATTCACATCTTCATGTAGTCTGACCTTTTCAGAGTAATCTGCAGCGGATATAAAAGGTCTTAACAGCCCCGTGGAAACGGTGGGTTGTTGTGATGTGAAAAAAAAGAGAGAAAGAAAGCAAGCTAAATCATGTCAGAACTTTCTCCACCTTTTTAGATATTGCAGCCTATGACAATAAAGTGAAAATCAGAACCGTCTTAGGGGAGAAAAGACAGGAAAGTACAGAAGAGGTACAGGAAGCTGGTAGCAGAAGTGAGCCCACCCTACTGGGGGCGTGGCTGTGCTCAGAATTAACCAGTCACACCCCAGCTCGATAGGAGCTGCTAATCACCTGCCATCAGTTAACGTGACTGTGATGGGGGTGACTGTGATGGGGGCGTCCGGGTGGCGTAGCGGTCTATTCCGTTGCCTGCCAACACGGGGATCGGCGGTTCGAATCCCCGTGTTGCCTCCGGCTTGGTCGGGCGTCCCTGCAGACACAGTTGGCCCTGTCTCCGGGTGGGAAGCCGGATGTGGGTGTGTGTCCTGGTCGCTGCACTAGCGCCTCCTCTGGTCGGTTGGGGCGCCTGTTCAGGGGGACTGGGGGGAATAGCGTGATCCTCCCACGTGCTACGTCCCCCTGGTGAAACTCCTCACTGTCAGGTGAAAAGCAGCGGCTGGCGACTCCGCATGTATGGGAGGAGGCATGTGGTAGTCTGCAGCCCTCCCCGGATCAGCAGAGGGGGTGGAGCAGAGACCGGTGGGGTAATTGGCCGGATGCAACTGAGGAGAAAAAGGGGGGGGGAATCCCCGTGGGACACAGTGAAGACACTCATCAGTAAGTGGAGAAATTATGGCACAACAGAGACCTCACCAAGAACAGGACGTCCCTCCGAAACCGACGAGAAGACCAGGAGAAATCTGGCCAGGGAGGCTGCCAAGAGGCCTGCGGCAACATGAAAGGAGCCGCAGGGACTCCTGCCAAGTCCTGGCTGCTCCCTACCTGTGACAGCAGTCTCCTGTGCTCCTCATGTGTCTGGGCTACGAGGTATGGTGGCAAGATGGACGCCTTTCCACATGGAAATATAAAGCATCCCAAGCCCGGCGAAATTTTGCAAAAAGATAATCCAGTCCCCCCAAAACCGTGTGGAAAATGTGTTCTGGTCTGAGGAGACCAAGGTTGAACTTTTTCACCATAATCCCAAAAGGTGAAGCATGGTGGCGGCGGTGGCGGCATCAGGCTTCGGGGCGGCTTTTCTTCAACCGGGAACCGGGGCTTTAGTCGAGGTGGAGGGAATCGTGAATCGCTCCAAATACCCGTCGACGTTGGTGCAAAACCTTCAGGCGTCTGCTAGAAAGATGAAGAGGAACTACACCTTTCAGCACGACAACGACCCATGGCATACTTTCCAAATCAGATTTTCTACCGGATCCCAGACCAGGATCCGGTAGAAAATCAGTGGGGTGACCTGGAGGGGGCTGTGCACAGCAGATGCCCTCGCAAGTTCACGGCTCTAGAACGCTTCTGCGAGGAAGGGTAGGAATATATAGCCGAGTCAAGACGTGCCAAGCCGATAGACCCCCACCCAAGAAGACCGAAGCACCTCTCGGTTTTACTACAGGACTCAAAGTGGTGGTTTTGGGATGTGCACACTGATGCAACCAGCTTATTTTAAGTTTTGCATCCCCCCCCTAAAAGGTTTCTGTTTGTTTTTCAATTTATTTGTTGCATTTTCAAAAAGAAAAAGGAAAGTGGGAAAAGTTCTGACAGGATTAATCTTGCTTTCCTTTTTCACATCACGAAAACCCCTCCGTTTTAACAAGGGGTGTGGAGACTTTTTTGTGGCCGTAACTTCAAGACTTCCGCTGGGCTCTCGTGTTGGCAAGCGAAGCGGCACCGTCGCCATCCTGCGAAGAAAAGAGCAGATGAGCCGGTAGCCCGGCATGACACAAAGCAGCATGGGAAGTATGAGTGTGTCGCCCTGCTGCCCCGTGTGTCGGCGGTACACCGCAGGTCTCGTCGAGGCCTTCGGGGCGACAGCTTTTGGCCCGGCGTGAGGTTTATCTGTTTGGCTCACTCAGCTGGTCTTGAGCTTATTGGTGTAATGAGCGCTGTGAGAAAGCGGAGTGGGAATCGATATGGCGGCCTCGGGTGTATTTTAGGAGGTGGGGAGTCGCCCGGAGCTGGCCCTCGACTGAGAAAGGCCAGCATGCAGATCAAGACGGTTGTTGTTTGTGCAAACTGGAAAGCTCCACATCCCACCTGTACATATCACCATCTTCACATACTTTGAATGAACAAGGCTGAATTTTTATTTTTTATATACATGGGTGAAATCCATTTGCAGAAGCATTGCCGGATTAACCCGCCAGGGGACCCCGGGGCATGCACGTCCACCCCCACCCCCCACCCCATCAAATAGGCTACGCAAACAATACTAAACACTTTAATGTAAAACTAATGCAAATAGCCAACATGGTAGTCGACGCTATGCCAATCTGCATGGGGTTCATATGGCGACTACAAAGTACAACACAATATGGAATCACAAAACAAACAGAGGTGAGAAAAGCGGCTCACAGCATCGCACACATACTGCCAAGCCGTCTTCCCACTTACAACGGCTTACCAACAGGAGAGAAACGTTTGTTTCAGAGCAAATAATTTGGTGAAATATGGGCATATTTTAGTAACACTCTCTGTTTAATTATTTTCAGTATGGGCATTCTAGCTAGCACATTGGTTTAACGATGCACAATGAAACAATGGATTTGATCATAAGCATCGAGTTTGCGCCATGTCAGACTTTGTTGCACTCTCAACGCTACAATGTAAACACGAGGCACAAGTTGCACTCTTAATTGTTACAACCAGTAGAGACTGTAGCTTGGGGCCCTGCATCAGTAGAGACTGTAGCTTGGGGCCCCGCATCAATAGAGACTGTAGCTTGGGGCCCTGCATCAGTAGAGACTGTAGCTTGGGGCCCTGCATCAGTAGAGACTGTAGCTTGGGGCCCTGCATCAGTAGAGACTGTAGCTTGGGGCCCTGCATCAGTAGAGACTTTGTAGCTTTGGGCCCTGCATCAGTAGAGACTGTAGCTTGGGGCCCCCACATCAATAGAGACTTTGTAGCTTGGGGCCCTGCATCAGTAGAGACTGTAGCTTGGGGCCCTGCATCAATAGAGACTTTGTAGCTTGGGGCCCTGCATCAGTAGAGACTGTAGCTTGGGGCCCGCATCAATAGAGACTTTGTAGCTTGGGGCCCTGCATCAATAGAGACTTTGTAGCTTGGGGCCCTGCATCAGTAGAGACTTTGTAGCTTGGGGCCCTGCATCAATAGAGACTGTAGCTTGGGGCCCTGCATCAATAGAGACTTTGTAGCTTGGGGCCCTGCATCAGTAGAGACTGTAGCTTGGGGCCCTGCATCAATAGAGACTTTGTAGCTTGGGTCCCTGCATCAGTAGAGACTGTGGCTTGGGGCCCCCACATCAATAGAGACTTTGTAGCTTGGGGCCCTGCATCAGTAGAGACTGTAGCTTGGGGCCCTGCATCAATAGAGACTTTGTAGCTTGGGGCCCTGCATCAATAGAGACTTTGTAGCTTGGGGCCCTGCATCAATAGAGACTTTGTAGCTTGGGGCCCTGCATCAGTAGAGACTGTAGCTTGGGGCCCTGCATCAGTAGAGACTGTAGCTTGGGGCCCTGCATCAGTAGAGACTGTAGCTTGGGGCCCTGCATCAGTAGAGACTTTGTAGCTTGGGGCCCTGCACCAGTAGAGACTGCAGCTTGGGGCCCTGCATCAGTAGAGACTGTAGCTTGGGGCCCTGCATCAGTAGAGACTGTAGCTTGGGGCCCCTGCATCAATAGAAACTTTGTAGCTTGGGGCCCTGCATCAGTAGAGACTTTGTAGCTTGGGGCCCTGCATCAATAGAGACTGTAGCTTGGGGCCCTGCATCAATAGAGACTTTGTAGCTTGGGGCCCTGCATCAATAGAGACTTTGTAGCTTGGGGCCCTGCATCAGTAGAGACTGTAGCTTGGGGCCCTGCATCAATAGAGACTTTGTAGCTTGGGTCCCTGCATCAGTAGAGACTGTAGCGTGGGGCCCTGCATCAGTAGAGACTTTGTAGCTTGGGGTCCTGCATCAGTAGAGACTGTAGCTTGGGGCCCTGCATCAATAGAGACTTTGTAGCTTGGGGCCCTGCATCAATAGAGACTTTGTAGCTTGGGGCCCTGCATCAATAGAGACTTTGTAGCTTGGGGCCCTGCATCAGTAGAGACTGTAGCTTGGGGCCCTGCATCAGTAGAGACTGTAGCTTGGGGCCCTGCATCAGTAGAGACTGTAGCTTGGGGCCCTGCATCAGTAGAGACTTTGTAGCTTGGGGCCCTGCACCAGTAGAGACTGCAGCTTGGGGCCCTGCATCAGTAGAGACTGTAGCTTGGGGCCCTGCATCAGTAGAGACTGTAGCTTGGGGCCCCTGCATCAATAGAAACTTTGTAGCTTGGGGCCCTGCATCAGTTCAGACTGTAGCTTGGGGCCCCGCATCAATAGAAACTTTGTAGCTTGGGGCCCTGCATCCATACAGACTGTAGCTTGGGGCCCTGCATCAGTAGACACTTTGTAGCTTTGGGCCCTGCATCAGTAGAGACGTTGTAGCTTGGGGCCCTGCATCAGTAGAGACTGTAGCTTGGGGCCCTGCATCAATAGAGACTTTGTAGCTTGGGGCCCTGCATCAATAGAGACTTTGTAGCTTGGGGCCCTGCATCAATAGAGACTTTGTAGCTTGGGGCCCTGCATCAGTAGAGACTGTAGCTTGGGGCCCTGCATCAATAGAGACTTTGTAGCTTGGGGCCCTGCATCAGTAGAGACTGTAGCTTGGGGCCCCGCATCAATAGAGACTTTGTAGCTTGGGGCCCTGTATCAATAGAGACTTTGTAGCTTGGGGCCCTGCATCAATAGAGACCTTGTAGCTTGGGGCCCTGCATCAGTAGAGACTTTGTAGCTCGGGGCCCTGCATCAATAGAGACAGTAGCTTGGGGCCCTGCATCAATAGAGACTTTGTAGCTTGGGGCCCTGCATCAGTAGAGACTGTAGCTTGGGGCCCTGCATCAATAGAGACTTTGTAGCTTGGGGCCCTGCATCAGTAGAGACTGTAGCTTGGGGCCCTACATCAATAGAGACTTTGTAGCTTGGGGCCCTGCATCAGTAGAGACTGTAGCTTGGGGCCCCGCGTCAATAGAGACTTTGTAGCTTTGGGCCCTGCATCAATAGAGACTTTGTAGCTTGGGGCCCTGCATCAATAGAGACTTTGTAGCTTGGGGCCCTGCATCAGTAGAGACTTTGTAGCTTGGGGCCCTGCATCAATAGAGACTGTAGCTAGGGGCCCTGCATCAATAGAGACTTTGTAGCTTGGGGCCCTGCATCAATAGTGACTTTGTAGCTTGGGGCCCTGCATCAGTAGAGACTGTAGCTTGGGGCCCTGCATCAATAGAGACTTTGTAGCTTGGGTCCCTGCATCAGTAGAGACTGTAGCTTGGGGCCCCCACATCAATAGAGACTTTGTAGCTTGGGGCCCTGCATCAGTAGAGACTGTAGCTTGGGGGCCTGCATCAATAGAGACTTTGTATCTTGGGGCCCTGCATCAATAGAGACTTTGTAGCTTGGGGCCCTGCATCAATAGAGACTTTGTAGCTTGGGGCCCTGCATCAATAGAGACTTTGTAGCTTGGGGCCCTGCATCAATAGAGACTTTGTAGCTTGGGGCCCTGCATCAGTAGAGACTGTAGCTTGGGGCCCTGCATCAGTAGAGACTGTAGCTTCGGGCCCTGCATCAGTAGAGACTGTAGCTTGGGGCCCTGCATCAGTAGAGACTGTAGCTTGGGGCCCTGCATCAGTAGAGACTTTGTAGCTTGGGGCCCTGCACCAGTAGAGACTGTAGCTTGGGGCCCTGCATCAGTAGAGACTGTAGCTTGGGGCCCTGCATCAGTAGAGACTGTAGCTTGGGGCCCCTGCATCAATAGAAACTTTGTAGCTTTGGGCCCTGCATCAGTAGAGACTGTAGCTTGGGGCCCCTGCATCAATAGAAACTTTGTAGGTTGGGTCCCTGCATCAGTAGAGACTGTAGCTTGGGGCCCTGCATCATTAGAGACTTTGTAGCTTTGGGCCCTGCATCAGTAGAGACTTTTTAGCTTGGGGCCCTGCATCAGTAGAGACTGTAGCTTGGGGCCCTGCATCAATAGAGCCTTTGTAGCTTGGGGCCCTGCATCAGTAGACACTGTAGCTTGGGGCCCTGCATCAGAAGAGACTGTAGCTTGGGGCCCTGCATCAGTAGAGACTGTAGCTTGGGGCCCTGCATCAGTAGAGACTATAGCTTGGGGCCCTGCATCAGTAGAGACTGTAGCTTGGGGCCCTGCATCAGTAGAGACTTTGTAGCTTTGGGCCCTGCATCAGTAGAGACTTTGTAGCTTGGGGCCCTGCATCAGCAGAGACTGTAGCTTGGGGCCCCGCATCAATAGAGACTTTGTAGCTTGGGGCCCTGCATCAGTAGAGACTGTAGCTTGGGGCCCTACATCAATAGAGACTTTGTAGCTTGGGGCCCTGCATCATTAGAGACTTTGTAGCTTTGGGCCCTGCATCAGTAGAGACTGTAGCTTGGGGCCCTGCATCAATAGAGACTTTGTAGCTTGGGGCCCTGCATCAGTAGAGACTGTAGCTTGGGGCCCTGCATCAATAGAAACTTTGTAGCTTGGGTCCTCGCATCAATAGAGACTAGCTCGGGCCCTGCATCAGTAGAGACTGTAGCTTGGGGCCCTGCATCAGTAGAGACTGTAGCTTGGGGCCCTGCATCAGTAGAGACTGTAGCTTGGGGCCCTGCATCAGTAGAGACTGTAGCTTGGGGCCCCGCATCAGTAGAGACTGTAGCTTGGGGCCCCGCATCAATAGAGACTGTAGCTTGGGGCCCTGCATCAGTAGAGACTGTAGCTTGGGGCCCTGCATCAGTAGAGACTGTAGCTTGGGGCCCTGCATCAGTAGAGACTTTGTAGCTTGGGGCCCTGCATCAGTAGAGACTGTAGCTTGGGGCCCCCGCATCAATAGAGACTTTGTAGCTTGGGGCCCTGCATCAGTAGAGACTGTAGCTTGGGGCCCTGCATCAATAGAGACTTTGTAGCTTGGGGCCCTGCATCAGTAGAGACTGTAGCTTGGGGCCCCGCATCAATAGAGACTTTGTAGCTTGGGGCCCTGCATCAATAGAGACTTTGTAGCTTGGGGCCCTGCATCAGTAGAGACTTTGTAGCTTGGGGCCCTGCATCAATAGAGACTGTAGCTTGGGGCCCTGCATCAATAGAGACTTTGTAGCTTGGGGCCCTGCATCAGTAGAGACTGTAGCTTGGGGCCCTGCATCAATAGAGACTTTGTAGCTTGGGTCCCTGCATCAGTAGAGACTGTGGCTTGGGGCCCCCACATCAATAGAGACTTTGTAGCTTGGGGCCCTGCATCAGTAGAGACTGTAGCTTGGGGCCCTGCATCAATAGAGACTTTGTAGCTTGGGGCCCTGCATCAATAGAGACTTTGTAGCTTGGGGCCCTGCATCAATAGAGACTTTGTAGCTTGGGGCCCTGCATCAGTAGAGACTGTAGCTTGGGGCCCTGCATCAGTAGAGACTGTAGCTTGGGGCCCTGCATCAGTAGAGACTGTAGCTTGGGGCCCTGCATCAGTAGAGACTTTGTAGCTTGGGGCCCTGCACCAGTAGAGACTGCAGCTTGGGGCCCTGCATCAGTAGAGACTGTAGCTTGGGGCCCTGCATCAGTAGAGACTGTAGCTTGGGGCCCCTGCATCAATAGAAACTTTGTAGCTTGGGGCCCTGCATCAGTAGAGACTTTGTAGCTTGGGGCCCTGCATCAATAGAGACTGTAGCTTGGGGCCCTGCATCAATAGAGACTTTGTAGCTTGGGGCCCTGCATCAATAGAGACTTTGTAGCTTGGGGCCCTGCATCAGTAGAGACTGTAGCTTGGGGCCCTGCATCAATAGAGACTTTGTAGCTTGGGTCCCTGCATCAGTAGAGACTGTAGCGTGGGGCCCCCACATCAATAGAGACTTTGTAGCTTGGGGCCCTGCATCAGTAGAGACTGTAGCTTGGGGCCCTGCATCAATAGAGACTTTGTAGCTTGGGGCCCTGCATCAATAGAGACTTTGTAGCTTGGGGCCCTGCATCAATAGAGACTTTGTAGCTTGGGGCCCTGCATCAGTAGAGACTTTGTAGCTTGGGGCCCTGCATCAGTAGAGACTGTAGCTTGGGGCCCTGCATCAGTAGAGACTTTGTAGCTTGGGGCCCTGCACCAGTAGAGACTGCAGCTTGGGGCCCTGCATCAGTAGAGACTGTAGCTTGGGGCCCTGCATCAGTAGAGACTGTAGCTTGGGGCCCCTGCATCAATAGAAACTTTGTAGCTTGGGGCCCTGCATCAGTACAGACTGTAGCTTGGGGCCCCGCATCAATAGAAACTTTGTAGCTTGGGGCCCTGCATCCATAGAGACTGTAGCTTGGGGCCCTGCATCAGTAGACACTTTGTAGCTTTGGGCCCTGCATCATTAGAGACGTTGTAGCTTGGGGCCCTGCATCAGTAGAGACTGTAGCTTGGGGCCCTGCATCAATAGAGACTTTGTAGCTTGGGGCCCTGCATCAATAGAGACTTTGTAGCTTGGGGCCCTGCATCAATAGAGACTTTGTAGCTTGGGGCCCTGCATCAGTAGAGACTGTAGCTTGGGGCCCTGCATCAATAGAGACTTTGTAGCTTGGGGCCCTGCATCAGTAGAGACTGTAGCTTGGGGCCCCGCATCAATAGAGACTTTGTAGCTTGGGGCCCTGCATCAATAGAGACTTTGTAGCTTGGGGCCCTGCATCAATAGAGACCTTGTAGCTTGGGGCCCTGCATCAGTAGAGACTTTGTAGCTCGGGGCCCTGCATCAATAGAGACAGTAGCTTGGGGCCCTGCATCAATAGAGACTTTGTAGCTTGGGGCCCTGCATCAGTAGAGACTGTAGCTTGGGGCCCTGCATCAATAGAGACTTTGTAGCTTGGGGCCCTGCATCAGTAGAGACTGTAGCTTGGGGCCCTACATCAATAGAGACTTTGTAGCTTGGGGCCCTGCATCAGTAGAGACTGTAGCTTGGGGCCCCGCGTCAATAGAGACTTTGTAGCTTTGGGCCCTGCATCAATAGAGACTTTGTAGCTTGGGGCCCTGCATCAATAGAGACTTTGTAGGTTGGGGCCCTGCATCAGTAGAGACTTTGTAGCTTGGGGCCCTGCATCAATAGAGACTGTAGCTAGGGGCCCTGCATCAATAGAGACTTTGTAGCTTGGGGCCCTGCATCAATAGTGACTTTGTAGCTTGGGGCCCTGCATCAGTAGAGACTGTAGCTTGGGGCCCTGCATCAATAGAGACTTTGTAGCTTGGGTCCCTGCATCAGTAGAGACTGTAGCTTGGGGCCCCCACATCAATAGAGACTTTGTAGCTTGGGGCCCTGCATCAGTAGAGACTGTAGCTTGGGGCCCTGCATCAATAGAGACTTTGTAGCTTGGGGCCCTGCATCAATAGAGACTTTGTAGCTTGGGGCCCTGCATCAATAGAGACTTTGTAGCTTGGGGCCCTGCATCAATAGAGACTTTGTAGCTTGGGGCCCTGCATCAATAGAGACTTTGTAGCTTGGGGCCCTGCATCAGTAGAGACTGTAGCTTGGGGCCCTGCATCAGTAGAGACTGTAGCTTGGGGCCCTGCATCAATAGAGACTGTAGCTTGGGGCCCTGCATCAGTAGAGACTTTGTAGCTTGGGGCCCTGCACCAGTAGAGACTGTAGCTTGGGGCCCTGCATCAGTAGAGACTGTAGCTTGGGGCCCTGCATCAGTAGAGACTGTAGCTTGGGGCCCCTGCATCAATAGAAACTTTGTAGCTTTGGGCCCTGCATCAGTAGAGACTGTAGCTTGGGGCCCTGCATCAATAGAAACTTTGTAGGTTGGGTCCCTGCATCAGTAGAGACTGTAGCTTGGGGCCCTGCATCATTAGAGACTTTGTAGCTTTGGGCCCTGCATCAGTAGAGACTGTAGCTTGGGGCCCTGCATCAATAGAGACTAGCTCGGGCTCTGCATCTCGATGCAGGGTTGGAACAAACATCCCTTGTAGGGTATGATTGGGGATCCCTACTATACGCGAACACAATACCCCTGTTCTTTTGGGGCCCTTCGTGGTTCGTGGCCCCGGGGCACTCGCCCGGCGTGCCTGGTCCATAATGCAGCCTTGTGCAGGAGTCAGCGGTTCTCTAACATTTTGGATGAAGCACCGCCTCTAATCTAAACGAAGCATCCAAGCCTCACCAATGAGCCAGTGGTTCCCGCCGCCACAGAAAACTCTTACACGGCGCCACAGACGTGTAGATATGATCATGTTGTGGTGATACACAACTGAGGGTAGAGTCACCGGGGGGCTGCTCCTCCTTTCAGGCGGACATTCACGGGGCTGACGTAGGCACTGCTTAGAGTTTGCGGGGTGGAGCCAGCTAAGCGGTTAGCTGGTTGCCACGAGAGACCGTGCTGTATCGGTGTCGTTTTGTGTGGCGAGGAAACGGGATCGACTCGACTCGATCTCTCCGTCTCCTCATTCCTGCACCCCCACAATATCATTGACTGGTTGATGAAATCACTAATTCAGAATGCTCAAATATTTGTACGGTATCGATCAGCACATACGGCAGATCTCCAGAGTCGTCTTGGGGAACCACCAAGGGCCACATTTTGAGAACCATTGGTATACCCTAGCGGCACGGTGGCACAGTGGCACAGTGGTTAGTGCGGTCGCCTCACAGCAAGAAGGTTCTGGGTTCGAGCCCCGGGGTAGTCCAACCTTTGGCGGGGGGGTCGTCCCGGGTCGTCCTCTGTGTGGAGTTTGCATGTTCTCCCCGTGTCTGTGTGGGTTTCCTCCCACAGTCCAAAGACATGTAGGTCAGGTGACTCAGCTGTACTAAATAGCCCCTGTGTGTGTGTGTGTGTGGGGGGGGGGGCT
>NC_079218.1:5659662-5697162 GCF_029633865.1 Lampris incognitus
GCAACAACTCATCCCCAATCCGGAGGGAGCAATCCACCATTTTCCTGTAGAGAACCATGGCCTCAGACTTGGAGGTGCTGACTCTCATCCCGGCCACTTCACACCCAGCTGCAAACCGCCCCAGTGCGTGCTGGAGGTCACGTTCTGATGAAGCCAACAAAACCACATCATCTGTGAAGAGCAGAGATGCGGTTCTGAGGTTCTGAACACGGACACCCTCCTCACCTTGGCTGCACCTTGAGATGCTGTCCATGAATATCACGAACAGAATCAGAGACAAGGGACAACCTTGGCCAAATTCAATTGGGGAGAAAAAAGGGGGGGGAATCCACACACACACGCACACACACACATACACAAACACACACACACAAAATGACATTAACATCCCGGTTTATAGGTAGCGATCTGTGCAGTTTCCATCGTTATATAATCATACTATACTAGTATGTTGGTGTTGGCACTGTGTCCTCTTAGAAATGCAAAACTCCAACAGTTCAAATCCTGCCCAAATGATATTTTCATAAATCATCTTTTATACCAACTTGATGAGCTAGATCATGTGCTCGTAGTTTTGAAGGTACAGAGTCAAAGAACATAAAATGTTTATTCATAAAATGAAATATTAATAAGGCTTTTATGCCTGAGGTGGGAAAATGTGTTTTTTTATTTTTGAGGATTAATGTCTTTAATGCCGTAGAAAAAAAACACAGATTCCTCTTGATGAAAATTCTGAAAATTGCAGAATGGAAACGGCGCCTGTCTCATAGAATGACTCATTAGTATTCAAAAACAAAACAATAACCCAGAAAAATGGGAGTCCTAGCTAGCTTTACAAATATTTACAGTGAGGTAAACTAGCAAACAGAGCAGCTAAGACCCAAGCCCCTACCCAAGCCTCTACCCAAGCCTCTACCCAAGCCCCTACCCAAGCCTCTACCCAAGCCCCTACCCAAGCCTCTACCCAAGCCTCTACCCAAGCCCCTACCCAAGCCTCTACCCAAGCCCCTACCCAAGCCCCTACCCAAGCCTCTACCCAAGCCCCTACCCAAGCCTCTACCCAAGCCTCTACCCAAGCCCCTACCCAAGCCCCTACACAAGCCTCTACCCAAGCCCCTACCCAAGCCCCTACCCAAGCCCCTACACAAGCCTCTACCCAAGCCCCTACCCAAGCCCCTACCCAAGCCTCTACCCAAGCCCCTACCCAAGCCTCTACCCAAGCCTCTACCCAAGCCTCTACCCAAGCCCCTACCCAAGCCTCTACCCAAGCCCCTACCCAAGCCCCTACCCAAGCCTCTACCCAAGCCCCTACCCAAGCCCCTACCCAAGCCTCTACCCAAGCCCCTACCCAAGCCCCTACCCAAGCCTCTACCCAAGCCTCTACCCAAGCCCCTACACAAGCCTCTACCCAAGCCCCTACCCAAGCCCCTACCCAAGCCCCTACCCAAGCCCCTACCCAAGCCTCTACCCAAGCCTCTACCCAAGCCTCTACCCAAGCATAATGCGTGAAGCAGTGATGTCATCTGTAGTCGCAGGACCCCGAGCAGGGAGAGTAGCTCAAGTACCGACACCGGCTTTCCACCCGCAGACACGGCCGTTTGTGTCTGTAGGAACGCCCGACCAAGCCGAAGGTAACAGGGATTCGAACCGGAGATCCCCGTGTTGGCAGGCAACAGAATCGACCACTGCACTACCCGGTTGCCCCTAATTGGACGCCCCTGATTGGACACCCCTGATTGCTCCGTTTTTATAGAGTCCCACTGCCCGAAGGTTAACGCACAGAAACGTCCCGTACACAGCAAACTAAGACATAACAGGGGGAGGACAGGGTCTCAGACACCGCCACACACATGCAGTGGGTCCTAAGAGATGACTGAGGGGGCTTCTTTCTGTATGTGTCCATACACTGATTTTTAGGAGGATCCTACTCAGTCTGCCTTTAACCGGCTTGGCTCTTTGTTCGCCCCCTGGAGAAAAACCAAAACCAAAACAGGATTTCGGTGATTTCTTGTCCACGTGCGTGAAGGGGACATGGACCCGGCGACATCCCTCAGCGGGCCTTCTCCCTGTCACGAGGGCGAGGTCCCTGTCAAAGGCCACCCGGCTCCCCTCGGAGGACGTCATTTACGATGCTAATGAAACGTGAGCATGCATCGTCAGAAAGCCCGTGATGAATCCGCGAGACGGAGCGAGTCATCCATCACGGAGGTGGCTCCCCAGAGGGAGCCCGGAGGAGGCCCGACCCCGCTCCCCTTTGATTAATGTCCGGGGCCGATGCAGCACCAAGATTATCTCTTTCGATTATGTCGTCTCATTGTTATGGCCAGGGCAGACTCTCTCCGGTTACACCGCGGACGAGCGGCTCCTTCTTTATGACGCAAAGTCATGGCGAGAAATATTTGCCCGGCATCCCGAGAGGCCTGAAATGGCAGCGCGGAGAAGCACATCCGTTTCCTGTTCCTGCAAAGGCCGCGCTCACGAGCGGGGGATGTTCCAGATTCATCCGTCACCGCTCCCCAGGGGCAGATCTACAGGGTGGCAACAGGGGTGGCAGCTGCCACCCCTGTTGCCAGAGGCTTGGGCAGAGGCTTGGGTAGGGGCTTGGGTAGAGGCTAGTTCAGTTTAGGAAGATTGACGTTAGATGCAGTAGATTGACATCTAACTCTGGACTTTTCAAAGTCCAGATTAAGATGCAGCTCGGGCCTTCGGCCCTCGCGCATTCGCTTGTCCAGAACCCCCCCCCTGCCGCTGCCACCCCTGTTGCCACCCTGTAGATCCGCCCCTGTTGCCAGCCCATTTATAAATCAGATAATGTGTTTTTAAAGTATATTTTCTGTACATGCATGGTGAAGGTCAACGAGACCCACCCCAAACTCATCTCAAACAGAAGTCGCCGATTTAGAATCCCCCTCCCCCCTCACAGGCCACCCCTTGCCACCCTGTAGATCCGCCCCTGTTGCCACCCCATTTATAAATCAGATAATATGTTTTTAAAGTATATTTTATGTACATGCATGGTGAAGGTCAATGAGACCCGCACCAGGTGCGGATCTACAGGGTGGCAAAGGGGGTGGCAGCTGCCACCTCTGGGACACAGTCTTGCCACCCCTGTTGCCACCCCAGGGAAAAAATCTCTAGATCCACCACTGCCGCTCCCACATTACCCATCTGCACTTATTTTCCGACGGAGGACATTTTCATTGCATGCCAATTATGCCCGATAAGTACCATTGTTTAAATGCAGATTGGGCTCATTTCTTTCCCTCAAAGGCAGCACGTTTAAACAGACAGTTGGGGATTTTTGCAATTACATTTATCAGAGAACGTCCTTCGCTTTGTGGGCTGAAAAGTAATTTCGCTCGCCGCAAATTTTGCGACTACCACCGAAAGCTGTTGAATTTAAAGTCTTTTGGGTGTGTTTATTAAAGCTTAACGGTGTTTCCCCTCCCCCTTCCTCCTCTCTCGGGGGGGGGGGTTCACCCCTCTAGAAAAGGCTGTCTACATAAAGGTGATTCAGCTACATGCAAATGGCTCCGTCTCCAATTCTTCTTTCCTTTTCTCTCTCTTCCCTCTTTTTGTCTACGGACAAACGTCGTGCAGGAAACTCGAGAACAGATGTTGTGCGTTCATGCTGGCCCGGATTCTTTTGTCTCATCCTACCAAAGTACTGCTCACACTCTGTACCGGTATACCCTGTGATGGCCCGGCGGCCTGGCCTGGGTGTGCCCCCGCCTGCCCCCCAATGGCTGCTGGGATGGGCTCCAGCATGGATGGATGGATGTACCAATAGATGAATATTAGATTGCTTCATGTGTTGTCAATCTTCATATTATGCCAGAGATGTCATTGTAACGTTTACATTTTGTTTGAGCACCGCTTGTTATAACTGGTTTTTGCTCTTGTCCATGCACACTGAGTTGCACAGCTGTGGATAGGGAGCGCCACTTACTTCCTGTAGTTCCATGGCGTTGTTTTTTGGTTACTCTGTTTACGGGGGAGATAGTAAGTGAAACGCCGCATGTCAGCGGCGATGACCTGGATTGGAACTGACAATGCCACCGGCGCACAAAGTGCATCATAGCCCGCTGAGTCGATGGCGTGCCCCGCGGAGATGACCCTTTTAACTTTGTCAGCCAGGGCCTGTGTCTGAAACCACTTCCCTGCAGGTTGTCTGTGGATGGGCATTCGGGGATGATGAGCGAGCCAGACTACCGGTTAGACTGCTTGGAAAATCGTACAGCGGGTATTTGGGGTTATTATCTGAGCAGCCGGGGTGCAAAGACGAGGTGTTGGCTCAGTCATGACCAAGCTGAGTCTTATCTGTGCGGCGCTAAATCACAGGTCACTCCCAGAGGGCCGTACAATGACATTGTATTCTGTGCAACGTACAACAACCCATATCCTTAAACCCTTGATTTTATATATATATATATAGCCACCCCGTGGACCAACCAAACGTGGGGATGAGCATTGGGGTATAGGGTGCAATGCATCCGGCGGCAGGCAAAAGAGGGGACCGGGGCGTGTCGACTTCCGGCACCCCGCAGATTTCCCTCGGGATGTGGAACGTCACCTGTCTGGCAGGGAAGGAGCCTGAGCTGGTGCCACAGACAGGCAGAGAACATGAAAACTCCACACAGAGGACGACCCCACCCCACCCCACCCCACCCCACCCAAGGTCGGACAACTCTGGCGTTCGCACCCAGGACCCTCTTGCTGTGAGGCGCCAGCGCTAACCACCGCGCCACCGTGCTGCCATACATGAGTTATTGCAAGGTAAGCCAAAACAAATGATTACATAGAGGAGAGGAAACATGTGGAGTGAGCTGAGAAGTCTGGAACGTATGGATCAGCTGCTGTGAGATACGGAGCAGCACATCCAACACCGTTAGCGTGGCACCTGGTGACTGGTGGGTTTGACATATCATTAAATCCATTTCGGTGGCATGGCGTGATGGCTGCAGGGGGGGGGGGTGACACAGTCCCTGTTCAGACACCCTCCCTAGAAGTCTCGTTTTCACTTTGCATTCTGTCTGCCACAAGCACCAAGCACCCCGGGAAATGCAGGCACCGCTTTACACCACACATGTAAGTAAAGCCGTGTCACTACACCCCGTCTGGCAACATCTCCTCAAAGAAGAAGAAGAAGAAGAAGAAGAAGAAGAAGAAGAAGAAGAAGAAGAAGAAAAGCACCCCACTCTGGGATGTAAAAGATGTTGCCGAAACCCATAAAAAGTTCCCTGGTACCACTTTAAGAATAAACCACTCCAGAGCTCGCCTGGTGCATTTGGTATGGAAATGAGCTGCACAGTCCCAGCGATGTACTCTGGAACGAACCAAGAGGAACCCAAGAGGAACCCAAGAGGAACCCAAGAGGAACCAAGAGGAACCCAAGAGGAACCCAAGAGGAACCAAGAGGAACCCAAGAGGAACCCAAGGGGAACCAAGGGGAACCAAGAGGAACCCAAGAGGAACCAAGAGGAACCCAAGAGGAACCCAAGAGGAGTGATCTGCCAGATCCTCCATGTTTTCATGGACCGTGTTTTATATACAGCTCTTCTGGCTGCAGCAACCAGTCAAAGCGCTTTACAATTAATTAATGCCTTATACACACAGACACAGACACACACACACACATGAACACGTATGTACAGAGGCTTACATCACACACACACACACACACACATGGCGGTGTCAACCTTGCGAGGTATCAGCCAGCTCATGGGGAGCAGTAGGGGGTCAGGTGTCGTGCTCAGGGACACCTCCGCATTTATGCAAGGAGGAGCCGAGGCTTGAACCGGCAACCCTCGAGTTAGCAAAGGACCTGGTCTGCCTCCTGAGCTGCTGCTGGCCTTCATCTCTGAAGACACAGGTGGACGATGGAGGAACGATGAACACACATCACCACTCACTTCCTGTCCTCAGATGGTGGCAAAGCTGCTTGTCTTTCAGCGTAGGACATTTTTCATCTCGTCCTCCCGCCTGTCTCGTTGGGATTCTGCGCCGCTCACCTTGGCCTCATCTCCAGAACTCTGCTGCTGTCTACCTGCTTACCTATGCTAACATCGTCTCTGCAGATATAACGACCTTGAGGTCGACATTAATTAAAGAGAGGAAGGGGGGATAACACCGTTCTTGTAAACACCAAACTCCTCTCCCTTGGCCTCAACCCCTCCCTCTGTAACTGGACCCTGGACTTCCTGACCAACACACCTCAGTCTGTTAGGTTAGGTGACCGCACCTCCTCCACCCTGACCCTCAGCCCAGGTGCCCCTCAAGGCTGCGTTCTGAGCCCCCTCCTTTTCTCCCTCTTTACCCACGACTTCCTGCCAACTCACCCTTCAAATGTAATAGTTAAGTTGGCAGAAGACACCACAGTCATTGGCCGTATCACCAACAATGACGAGACGGCCTACAACCTTGTCCTCAATGTGCAGAAGACGAAGGAGCTGATTGTGGACTTCAGGAGGTCTAGAAGCTGCAGCCACTTCCCCATACACACCAATGGGGTGGACGTGGAGCGTGTCTCCAGCTTTAAATTCCTGTGAGTCCACATCAGCGAGGACCTTTCGTGGACATCAAACACCCAGGCCCTTGTGAAAAAGGCCCAACAACACCTGCATTTCCTGAGGAGGCTGAGGAGCGCCCGTCTACCCCCCAAACTTCTCACCAACTTCTACCACTGCACCATAGAGAGCATCCTGACCAGCTGCATCTCAGTGTGGTACGGCAGCTGCACCTCAGTAGACCAGGAAGCTCTGCAGCAGGTCGTCAAGGCGACCCAGCATATCACCGGTACCCAGCTCCCAACCATAAAAGACATTTATCACAAACGCTGCCTTCGAAGGGGTCTGAGCATCAGCACAGATCCCACCCACCCCAACCATGAACTGTTCTCCCCCCTGTGCTCTGGGAGGCGCTACAGGAGCCTCAGAGCCCGCACTACCAGGCTCAAAAACAGCTTCTTTCCCCGAGCTGTTGCCCACCTGAACCTGGCCACCCACTGAATGTCTGTAGATGTTGTGTACTTGTGCTCTTTTTTAACTTATTGTTAGCTTTTGGTCTTCATGTGTGTACATCTTATACTGTGTTTGCTGTGTTTGTCTTGCACTGTTTGGTGAAGCCACAGCCCTCATTTCCTTTTTAACATGTGCCTGCACATTGTTTTTAATGACAACACATTGAATTGAATTGAAATTATAATAAATTCTTGTGAAAAAGGAAACGAGTACCAAAAAAAAAATCACTCTTAATTAGCCCAGGTTCCCCCTCGCGTTAGGAAGCTTGTTGGTCGATAATGTAGCGTGCCTAATGTGAACGAATACCCCAGATGTGGAGAACGAGAGAAGAAACGAGCCCTTATCCCTGATGAGGGTGAAAGTAAGAAACGGGTCACTGGAAAATTACACAACACCATCGCCTCAACGGACAGACAGTCAGCCGAGAGTGGAAGACAGTGTTGGGAGAAGACGTGAGGGTGGAGATACCTGAGGAGGTGTGGTTACATGGCTGGGAAACTCACTGCACCACCACGAACTCACTGACCTGGAGGGACTCCTGCTGCTGCAAGGCCGGAGCAGAAACCAGAGCAGAAACCCAAGTCCCCCCGCTGGACAGAGTGGCCCAACGCACGCGGACCACGCCCACATGTTTTGGTTGTGTCCACGTGTTGAGCCTTTTTGGGGAGAAGTGGGACGTTTGATATCTGGGATGCTGGGCTGTAATGTTGACGTGTCTTTCTCCTCTCTGACAGATGTCCCAAGCGCATCTGGAACAAGCTGCCACCTAGTGGTGGCTGCAGGGACATCCCCCAGATATGGACCTTTTTACTGGAACTGTCAGTTATAGTATATGCTGCATGGAAAAGATGACTTTCACCCTTCATCTACAGGAAGACAAGGGAGGACAAATACTGGAAAAATACTGGAAAAATACTGGAAAAATGCTGGAAAAATGGGATCGTTCCTTAAAGGAAACTGGTGTTGATGAGGGTTTTTCTCTCTTCTTTCTCACGAGGCAGCATTGCTGAAATCCCCGTGTGGTGACCTGCACCTGTACATCTGTCTCTGGTGTTGGATGATAACAAGCGAGACCTCTTGTTCTCTGCTTTGTTTGTTTGTATTTTGAATTTGAAATGCTGTTGAAAATAAAAAGTGTAAAAAAGAGAAGAAACGAGCAGAAAGAAATGCTTTCACCGGCGTTGTTCGGAATCAAAGGGCCGCTTGGGAAGGGAATGAATTTCACTTCTCATTTCTGTTCATCTGAGGAAGGGAATGAGTTTTTTAATAATAATAATAATAATAAAAATATAATAGTAATAATAATAATAATAAAATAAATTTTATTTGTGGGCGGCTTTCAGAGCACTCAAGGACACCTTACAGAAGACAGTAATAAACAAGCAGCGCTGGGTCAGACAGCATAAAAACACAAAGCAGGTGGACAATAAGAAGTTAACACAACAGATAAGTATACAATCATCATCTGCACACAACTCAGTGAGGCGTGGATCACACTGAATAAGCCAGTTTAAAAAGGCGCGTTTTGAGATGGGATGTGGAGGGTGACAGAGAGTCAGTGTTGTGAAGGTCTTGTGGGAGAGAGTTCCATAGGCGGGGGGCAGAACGACTGAAGGCTCTAGACCCCATGGTAGTCAAGCTCTAGTCCCCTTGGTAGTCAAGCTCTATACCCCATGGTAGTCAAGCTCTAGTCCCCATGGTAGTCAAGCTCTAGACCCCATGGTAGTCAAGCTCTAGACCCCATGGTAGTCAAGCTCTAGACCCCATGGTAGTCAAGCTCTAGTGCCCATGGTAGTCAAGCTCTAGACCCCATGGTAGTCAAGCTCTAGTCCTCATGGTAGTCAAGCTCTAGACCCCATAGTAGTCAAGCTCTAGACCTCATGGTAGTCAAGCTCTAGACCCCATGGTAGTCAAGTTCTAGACCCCATGGTAGTCAAGCTCTAGTCCCCATGGTAGTCAAGCTCTAGTCCCCATGGTAGTCAAGCTCTAGACCTCATGGTAGTCAAGCTCTAGACCCCATGGTAGTCAAGCTCTAGTCCTCATGGTAGTCAAGCTCTAGTCCCCATGGTAGTCAAGCTCTAGACCCCATGGTAGTCAAGCTCTAGACCCCATGGTAGTCAAGCTCTAGACCCCATGGTAGTCAAGCTCTAGTCCTCATGGTAGTCAAGCTGTAGTCCTCATGGTAGTCAAGCTCTAGACCCCATGGTAGTCAAGCTCTAGACCCCATGGTAGTCCAGCAGGCCGATGGTGTAGTGAGTTGGAGAGCAGAAGAGGATGTGAGAGTGTGGGGGGGTGTGTGGATATGAAGGAGTTCAGGAAGATATGAAGGAGCTAGGTTATTAAGGGCCTTAAAGGTGAGGAGCAGGATCTTGAAGTCAGTACAGTATTTAACAGAAAGCCAGTGGAGCTGCTGGAGAACAGGAGTGATGTGATCTGTGGAAGGAGTTCTGGTACTGATACGGGCAGCTGGATTCTGGACCAGCTGAAGTTTATGAAGACACTTGAGGCGAAGACCAAAGAGGACAGCATTGCAGTGGTCAGTACGGGACCGGGGTGTGAGGGAGTGTGGCGGTGCTGCTAGGTGCAAGTGACGGGCCAAGACGATGAATACTGCGTAGGTGGGCATGTGCAGACCGAGCAACATCACGATGTGGTTTTGGCCGTGTACGGCTGGACGGTGACGGCGTCGGCTGTTTGGGCGACAAGACGGCTGCATGTTGAAGGCGTGTGGCTGACATGTAAACAGACATGCCAAGAGGCGCACACCACTTGTGTTGTTTGCTGAAAGGCCTCATCCGGGGCTGTGCCGGCTTCTGGCCTTTTCAGGCGCGGCTGTTTTTTTCTCCACCTCATGCGGTTCTGGTCGAGGGCTCGTGGGTTTTACCGGGCCGCCCACATGTGGGTCCATCACACGTGGGTTTCTGCAACGCAAGTGAGGTTTTTACTCTCAGCGTTCAGCTTGTGGTATAACTCCATTTTCCGGCAGTCAGCCACAGTCTGTCACCCTGCATAACAACTGTGCATGCTGACACACACACACACACATACACATATTTACCCATGCCGGATTCAAATAGCTGTTAGAAATTGCACTATTACCCCCCCCCCCTTTTTCTCCCCAGTTGTAACCGGCCAATTACCCCCCTCCTCTGAGCCGTCCCGGTCTCTGCTCCACCCCCTCTGCTGATCCGGGGAGGGCTGCAGACTACCACATGCCTCCTCCCATACATGAGGAGTCACCAGCCGCTTCTTTTCACCTGACAGTGAGGAGTTTCACCAGGGGGACGTAGCGCGTGGGAGGATCATGCTATTCCCCCCCCCCGAGCAGGTGCCCCAACCGACCAGAGGAGGCGCTAATGCAGCGACTACACACGAAGAAAAACAAGTACCAGTGTGTAACCAAGTGGGTACAAATGCTTGTCGCTGGGGCGGTACCTCTCTGAAGTACAATAGTGTATCCATGTAATTGTACTTCGTTGTCTTTTAAGTACCTTTGTTACCTTTCAGCTTGTGGAAGGATACATGTCTGATCCTCCCAAGTGGTACCTCAGATCCTGAGAGTGCAGGACACATACCCCCACATCCGGCTTCCCACCCGCACACACGGCCCGTTGTGTCCGCAGGGACGCCCGGCAAAGCCAGGGGGTAACGCGGGGATTCGAACCACCGATCCCCGTGTTGGTAGGCAACGGAATAGGCCGCCACGCCACCCGGGCGCCCAGAAAACGCGTTATTTAACGTTTAAATGCGTCACCAGTTTCATCCCCACCATGTCCGTACCTCTCAGTGCCAAAGCTGTGATGCTTGTTGGTCCATCACTACACAAAAAGGCTTTCACCCTTCCGTTTCGAGGCCTTATTAGGTTTATTGGACAGAGTGTAATCTCGTTCGGCAGAGGGCTTGATTCGGCGCCTTGGCACCCGGCCCGTCCTGCTTAGGTGGACGCGGGCGTCACTTCGGCTGCAGGCTTTTGCAGGAGCGCCATGCGATCGCTCTGTCTTCCCGCCTCTCCGCAGCCCCCGTGTTGCTGGCACAGGACGGGTCAAACCCAGCTGGAAAAACAGCTGCAGCGCCAGCGGGGCTTGTGGACCCAACAACGGCTTGGCACCGGGTCCTCGCAACAGCTAATTATGTTACCATAACACATATAGCCGACATCCGGCGCGTCGGAGGCCCGCTTTCCATGCCACATTTAGGCCGCTCTCCTCTGCGCAGTGCAGCGGGCGTGTAATTGGGGTAAACGTGGCCAGGGTGTCCGGGGGGGGGGGGAGGGGGGGCATGCGTAATGGAAAGGGCTCTTAGTTGAGGCTAAACCAATGAGGCTTAGCTATTGTAATGCAACCCTGTTTGTGTACCTGTGTCCAGAGAGCCACACAGAGCTAGGCCGTTAGAGCTAATGTGGTGAGTTTGATTAAGCTAACACGATTAGCTCCTCGCTTTTGACCATGTGCGGATTAGGGTGTCGGACAGCTGACGACAACATGTTCAGTCGCTGCGGTTTAATGTAGATTACCGGTCCTCTTACCCAAACGCCCGTGGCTGCAGGACGGCCACTCCGTCATGAGCAGGAGCGGGGGGCGGGGGGGGGCAATTCCTCGTTCCTAATTGCCCTGCTGGAATACGTGTTCATGTAGGAGCTACCAGAGAATCCATTTATCTGAAAAAGTAGAGCACGTACCACATTATCTTACTTTGTGACACGATTCTCCTCAACTCAAACACACACACACACACACACACACACACGCACACACACACATTCATACCGAGGGGCAGTGTAGTACAGGTGATTCACCTGACCTACAGGTCTTTGGACTTTGGGGGGAAACCGGAGCCCCCCAAGGAAACCCACGCAGACATGGGGAGAACATGCAAACTCCACACAGAGGACCACCCCCAAGGTTGGACTACCTTAGGGGTCGAACCCAGGACCTTCTTGTTGTGAGGCGACCGCGCTAACCACCATGCCCCCCCCCCCCCACACACACACACACTGAGGGGCGGTCTGGCGGCGGCCTCGCCTGGCCTTGACCGTGTTTTTAGTGTCGTCGTGTGGAGTGCGGGGAGGTTGGTCGAAGGTGTCTGGCTGGGAGAGCTGGCGTTGGATCGGCTGGGAGAGCCCGGTCTGCTGCATCCGGTGGGCCCAAGGACCACGGCCCCGACCGGAGCCCCACCCGAAGAGGAGACACCGAGGGCAGTCTGACAGGACGTGGAAGCGGGGCAGGCTAAGCTAACTGCTAGCCCACGCAGACCGGCAGTTCTGACAGTCATCCTGGCTGGCGTTCCTTCTCTGGACAGTGAAAAAAAGTTGGATGTGTTGGCTATATGTGTTCCTGTAGTTTGTATAGGTGTTCCCGTCTTTGTGTTGCACTGCTGTGGGCCGGGGGAAATGAAATGATTCCTGATAGAGGTTGAGATGGTGTGGACATGTGTGGAGGAGAGATGCTGGGTATACTGGGAGGAGGATGCTGAATATGGAGCTGCCAGGGAAGAGGAGAAGAGGAAGGCCAAAGAGGAGGTTCATGGATGTGGTGAGGGAGGACATGCAGGTGGCTGGTGTGACGGAGGAAGGTGCAGAGGACAGGAAGAGATGGAAACGGATGATCCGCTGTGGCGCCCCCTAACGGGAGCAGCCCAAAGTAGTAGTGGTAGATTCCTGATACTACATACACCCAAACCCACACGTACACCAAAATACCCAAGCGCTCGCCACCTGTGCAAACTAACCTCTGTGGTTTCCCCTGTTTTTTTTGGCAGCCATGTCTCCCTCTCCTCACCCCCCCTTCCCCCCGTACCACCCCATGCAAGAGCAACCGAGTACAGTGCTGCCAGGTATTGACTCGGCCTGTGGTTAAGAGGCGGGGATGGCGTGTGGGGCTGTGGACAACACACAACCGCAAAGCTAGCGTCTGCAGCACAGCGTGCCGAGCCATAACACTTAGCGTTCAATAAGCAGCGGCCTGCGGGGAGCCTCGGCTTATTCATCCTCCGCCGGCTTTCTGCTGAGCCCCGGCGTGCCGGCAGGACCGGGGACAGACAAGGCAGACCACTGTGGGCCTCCTATGGGCAGAACAAGAGAGCTGGCCTGGCTGGAGCGGGGGAGGTGGCGGTGGTGGACGCCCTGGTAAAACAGTCAGCGTAGGTTAATTGCTTTGCGGCGCATGGTCGTGGTGGGGTTGGTGTGTGTGTGTGTGTGTGTGTGTGTGTGTGTGTGTGAGTGTGTGTGTGTGTCTGTGTGTGTGTGTGTGTGTGTGTGTGTGTGTGTGTGTGTGTGTGTGTGTGTGTGTGTGTGTGTGTGTGTGTGTGTCCCCTTGTTCATGTATATTTGTGGGAACCAGTTAGAGTTTTTCCCACAGCGCATGCACAACTGCTGCTGTGGGCTATGCATGGCAAATTGTGGTTACTCACTCACTCACTCCCTCACTCCCTCACTCACTCACTCACTCACTCACTCACTCACTCACTCACTCACTCACTCACTCACATACTCACTCACTCACTCACTCACTCACATACTCACTCACTCACTCACTCGCTCACTCATTCACTCACTCACTCACTCACTCATTCATTCATTTACTCACTCATTCATTCATTCATTCATTCATTCACTCCCTCCCTCCCTCATTCACTCACTCACTCACTCACTCATTCACTCACTCACTCACTTTTTCACTCAATCACTCACTCACTTTTTCACTCACTCCCTCCCTCCCTCACTCCCTCCCTCACTCACTCATTCACTCACTCACTCCCTCCCTCACTCACTCATTCACTCACTCACTCATTCACTCACTCACTCACTTCCTCCCTCCCTCCCTCACTCACTCACTCAGTCATTCACTCCCTCACTCCCTCCCTCACTCACTCATTCACTCACTCACTCACTCAGTCATTCACTCACTCACTCACTCACTCCCTCCCTCCCTCACTCACTCACTCACTCAGTCATTCACTCACTCACTCACTCACTCCCTCCCTCCCTCACTCACTCACTCAGTCATTCACTCACTCACTCACTCCCTCACTCACTCACTCATTCACTCACTCCCTCATTCACTCACTCACTCACTCATTCACTTTTTCATTCACTCACTCACTCACTCACTCACTCCCTCACTCATTCACTCCCTCACTCCCTCACTCACTCACTCACTCACTCACTCACTCATTCACTCACTCACTCACTCACTCACTCACTCACTCATTCTCTCACTCACTCACTCACTCACTAACTCATTCACTCACTCACTCACTCACTCACTTTTTCATTCACTCACTCACTCCCTCCCTCCCTCACTCACTCCCTCACTCCCTCCCTCACTCATTCACTCACTCACTCCCTCACTCACTCATGGGCGACCTGAGAGGGACGTCTGCTGTGGCCCCATGTCTCACGGCGACCCTGCTTTGCTGCACCTATGGTCGTGGGTGGGTGCAGCAAAGCAGGGGCGCCGTGGGTCTGCAGGGTTGTTACCCAGTCCAGTCTGGACTCTGGAGGCTTTGCACCGGTTCTCTTTGTTGGTTGGAGCCTCTTTCTCTTTTTTTTGTGCGCCATTTTTGTCATTCCGTCATTCCTTCCTATTCTATTGCAAAAGCCATTAAGATGGTTAGATTTAAAGGTTTTTTTTTATGTATAAACCATAGGCGTTTCTAGCCCATTTTGGGGGGGGTGCTGCAGCACCCCTAAATTGAACCCCAGCACCCCTAACATTGAAGAGATTTTGTATTTTTTACTGTATGTCCATGTTTAATAAGCTGAAGAAATGTCAAAACCATATCCAGTATATGGTTTAAACGTCATATTTTAACAACAAAAATACAGCACCCCCCCATGCTTCGAAAATGGTTTGATCCACCCCCCCAAATGTATCTCGCCTGGCCGGCCAGCACTCTGGGTGCTCAGCACCCCTAAAGCTCTGATCCTAGAAGCGCCCCTGGTATAAACGTATCAGCGAACTCTTCATTTTGCTATAAAACCAATGGGTTTTAAATATTTTGTTTCTTAAGGATCTAAATTTTATTTTGCCATGTAAAGCTCTTTGCAGCCGCGTTTGGGTAAGTTTGGATAAGAGCAGTGCTATAAATGGAGAAATATAAAGTGGTGAATAGTAATATCTCATGTAGTCTACTTCTGAACTCACAACACAATCATCACCCCTCCGTTGGTCTTCCTGTACATCACGTGTACTTCCGCTTTCATGCGGTCACATGCTGCCAGGGACTCCCAAGGTGTAGTGCCGCCGAGCCGCCTCTAGGCGCGAGAGGCGAAACGGCATGGGGGCGCAATAAAATAGATCCCTTTTGTTTGACGGTGTCGTCCGTTTCTGGGTCGTTCTCCTTGCGCTTTACGCGGCGGATCGTGTGCGACTTCACTGCAGTTGGATAATTTCCGGAACCGCCATCTTGTCTCCTGGCGGCCTGTCTGCCTCCGCCTGCGCCTGCGCTCGTGTCCATCCTCTCCGCTCCTCGCACGTGACGGCTTGCGCGCGCCTTTGCTGCGGCGTAGCTTCCGTTTCATTGGAGTGTGAGAGTGAGAGAGCGTTGCTGGATCTCTTGAGTGTTTTGCTACGTGTGTTCTGATTGTGCATGGCTAAACTGATGCCTTGTCAGGGGCGGATCTACCGGGGGGGGGCATGGGGTGGCGACAATGCCTTGCCTCCCCAGCTGCCCCCCCAAGCCAGACCATCCATCAAGCTTATCCTGCTTTCAGGGTCATTGGGCGGCAGAAGGGGAGACACTCTGGACAGGCTGCCAGGCCATATCTCTCTCTCTCTCTCTCTCTCTCTCTCTCTCTCTCTCTCTCTCTCTCTCTCTCTCTCTCTCTCTCTCTCTCTCTCTCTCTCTCTCTCTCTCTCTCTCTCTCTCTCTCTCTCTCTCTCTCACACACGGCTGAGTCACCTGACCTGCATGTTTTTGGACTGTGGGAGGAAACCGGAGGCCCCGGAGGAAACCCACACAGACAAGGGGAGACAACATGCAAACTCCACACAGAGGACAACCTCCAAGGTTGGACTACCCCGGGCCTCGAACCCAGGACCTTCTTGCTGTGAGGCGACCGCGCTAACCACTGCGCCACCGTGCCGCCCAGTTCTGAACAATCTAATTTGAAGAAAACAAAACAAAAAGAAACGTAATCTAACAGACCTGGTGCAGCGGTCTGCATAAATGTGACGGGCCCTGCTGGTCTGCTAGAGCAAAGGGAAGAGCTTTGGGGATAGGCAAGTCAGCCTTTTTTATATATAGTGCAGTAATTTAATGGGCTTTTGTTGTTTTTGCCTACTTTCTAGGCTGCAGTGAGATTAAAGGTGGCCTTAAGTTTTACTTTCTCAATTTCGTTGGTTTTGTCCTCGTCCTTTTATCAGTTTTAGTTTGGGAAC
The DNA here is from genome assembly GCF_029633865.1 of Lampris incognitus. NCBI lineage: Eukaryota > Metazoa > Chordata > Actinopteri > Lampriformes > Lampridae > Lampris > Lampris incognitus. Next base: position 5,676,062 of record NC_079218.1, read on the forward strand.
ATCGGAAATTGCCTAAAGATTTGGTTAAAAAAAGAAAAAGAAAAGAAAGATTTGTAATGCTAGCTTCAGATATTTCTATTCGGTGTTTTCCTTCTGCCACAATAATGTTTTTGAGTTCAAATGTCTCCATCTGGGGGCTTGTCTGAGCAAATATTGATACATGTGATCGTTTGCGATTAAATCAGCATATATATATATATATATATATATATATATATATATATATATATATATATATATATATATATATATATATATATATATGTATTTCTGCCACTCCTCAGAGTCTCCAATGCACCCTCTTGCCACCCCATGAATATTTCTCTAGATCCGCCCCTGCCTTTAATGTGGCCATGTTGGGCTATTTTTCCACTTTTTTTTCTTTTTTTTTAGGTGCGGGGGTTTGGGGGTGCATCAAACCGGTCAGGATGCAGAATGGGGTGCGTTGCCTAAAAGTTTGGGGAACCATTTTAGTGAATTTCAATTCAATTTAATTCAATTCAATGCAATTCAGTGTATTGTCATTAAAAACAACGTGCAGGCACAAGTTAAAAATGAAATGAGGGCTGTGGCTTCACCAAACAGTGCAAGACAGACACAGACAAACACAGCAAACCCAGTATACGACATACACACATGCAGACCAAAAGCTAACAATAAGTTGGAAAAGAGCACGACATCTACATGTTAAAAACCATGTGTAGGTTAAAAACCCAGCAGGCCGGTCTCGGTCCTCTGTTATGTTAGCATACCGATGAACAAAGTTGTGGCCCTCTGAAACTCAACTTTTCTGAGGTTTCATTGAAATTACTTATGACTCATGCTGAGAACATCACAACCTTACATGTGGACTTTCAACGGTTTGTTAATTGGGGGGGGGGGTGGGAGGGGGTTGAGTATGAGATAGAAGAACAAAGAAAGAAAGCCACTTTATGTTGTCATTGCACAGTTGTATGGTTACAATGACATGTGTTTTCTGCATGTAACCCATCCTATTGTATAGGAGCAGTGGGCAGCTGCAGCGCCCGGGCACCAACGCCAGTTCTTCTTTCCACTGCCTTGCTCAGGGGCACGGGCAGGAGTATCAACCCTAACATGCATGTCTTTTTGATGGTGGGAGGAAACCCACGCGGACACGGGGAGAACATGCAAACTCCACACAGAGAGGACCTGGAGACGGCCTGGGGTTCGAACCCGGGACCTTCTTGCTGTGAGGCACCAGTGCTGACCGCTGGAGCACCATGCCACCTAAGAAATGCTGTATTAGAGGATCAACATGGAAGGCTGTTTTATCTAACACTCATTTCATGTAATATGGCTACGTCTCTCTCTCTCTGTCGCTATGTGATGTCCATCTCTATGCCTCCATCCCCTCTCTTTTTTGCCCAGGCAACACCTCTCTCCTCAGACAGGGGTCCAATGGAAAGCACTCGGGTGTCGAGAATGGCGACCTAAGAGGCGCAGCAGATGTAGAAGGAAAGCCAGTTGGCCACACCCAGACCAAAGTGGTACTCTTCCTCTCTAACGGATGTCAAGGGTTGTTTATGACTGAAGCAGAATCAGAATCAGAATCAGAAGCAGGGCTGGTTTCTGTCAAACCCGGGGAGAAGTCTACAGGATCAGAAGACGGTCTGCCTTCTCTTAACAGTAATGGCGAGCAATGGCTCTTTACGTCCCAACTTACTGGTAATTAACTCACGTCAGATCAATCTGATTTAAAGTGATACAGTATACCGACTAAGCTGAATAAGTTGTCATTCTATGCTGTTCTTCATCTTCCTCTCTATTTTCTTCAGCAGATTGTATGCAAATGGTTGAGTGGTTTCTATTTCCGTCGAGACAAGAAAATACTGGTTTCATAAAATACCTTCCTCGACGTTCTCCCTCAGGCTCAATTTCTCTTCTCCAGAGAGGTTGTTAGCAAGGATAAAGTACTACCAGGATGAATCCACCACAACCATGACTTATAGACCATAATCCTCCTCTTATGCATTGACAAGGCATTCAAAATGCGCAAGGTATTTCTCCCTCTCGCTCTTTCTTTGACTCTCTTCCTCTGTCACGCCATCATAAATGATGGAGGAAACGAGGCAGAATCTTCTACTGCCTTTCTGGCCCTCTTATTCCCCTCCGTCAACTTGGCTTCATGCTCAGCAGGCACCGGCTTGCTGTCCTGTCACTTTTGGGTCAGAAATTAGATGAGTTTCTTATCAGTCGTGGGGCTTATCCTACACCGGGTTTCACCTTCTGTGTGTCGGTTGGTGTTCAGGGTCGAGGCACCGAGGCTTGGCCGGCAGCTAAGAATACTCCAGAGGAAGGTTTAGCCAGGCGTGTCGCTGGACGTAGAGGTCAGCCGGGGGACCATCTGCTCTCGGCTTTCACGGTCTTTGTTTGCATGGAGTCTGGTCGTCCAATAATAGGATCTCACCGAGCCTCGCTCCAAATGAAAGGATGTCATATTAACACTTGAGGCAGACTCAAGTATGACCCAGGTGATCTGATATGCACGTGCACTCCAGGACCGTGGACATTCTTAGGTTCGAACGTTCTTACAGCAGGCTTTTCTCAAGGGCCCCGGGTCCACCAGACCAGCTATTGTCTAGGGTCATGGGTTAGCAGACTGTAGCGTGCCCCGACTCACCTGTGAAGATGAGTTTTGGTACAGGACCCAACACATTTTTGGCGCAACAAATTCTCACTGCCTATCAAAAAGCGAGATAATTAACCACCCTTTCTATATGGATCATCGGTGCAGGAGTCCCCTCTTCAGTCTTGAAATGGACCAGACAGACAATGCATGCCAACACTGAACTCTGTTTTGGAAAACAACCAGATCAACATATTGGTTGCACTGAATCGAAAAGAAATATTTGCCTTTCTTTCTTTATTTTAATGTAAATTCTGTCATTACACAAAGTGTGCTTCATGTGGACATCCTGTGCCCCCCTCCTCTGTTCCCTTTGTGGGCAGTGACTCACGAGACATCAGTTGATTTTATTCTTAAATAGACACCCAAAGGACTCTGGACCAAAGTGAATTAAACTCAACTTAAAAAAAGAAAAAAGAAAAAGAAGATAACGCTCCCAAGGTCATCTAGGAAGCGAGCTTGAATAAAGACAAATTGTGCGGCTAAAATGTGCCCTGATATTAGATACGGCTCCCTAAAAGTAGCAGCTAATGTGTCTTTATTATCGCATTTATCTCCTGTTTTACAGTGTTCACTCCGCACCGCACCGCTTTCCTCCAGGTTACATCACGGGGGGAGGGGGGGGGGCAAAATCCAGGTCGGTCAGCCCCGCCACGAGACTTTCTACGTCTTTATTAACAAGCTATCAATCCTCACAGCTTACAATATTTCAGAAAATAGGCGTCTAAATTCCCGTCTGTTGCATAGCGAGTAAGGCCCAGTATAAAAGCCCTCAGTCCTGTACCGGTCTCAGATCTGAGACTCCGTCCGCCTCAGCTTTGGCGATGTGTAAATCCAAAGAAGGCATCTTTTGTATACAGTACAATGAATAATACATACCCCCCCCCAAATAAAGCTCGACTTCTTGATCACAGTTCCACCACCCTTTGTGACTTGTGTCTTATCTGATGTTTGCATGTTGGGAATATGTTTTGGAATTGCTCATGGCTAGGTGTTTCTATGTGACCTCACTCCTACTCCGGAGTTGTTACCATTCCACGAGATTTCGCCGGGGTAACAGAATAAGGAGGCTTTGTTTGGATTAGACAACCGCTGAGCCTGTTCATCCCTGCTGACATCCCGGGGTTTGTTTACATCAGCATGACTTAGCGTAACACTGTGGGCTTAAAGGTCATAGTCCTGTAGTCAGCATTCCATAGGATAAGACTGCAGTCAAACGCTGTCCTTGAAGGCCCAATCCTGCGTTTATGCACACAGCGGCTGTCTGCCCCACTTCCTGTTGCGTGCAGTTTTCTCCATTTCTCAAAAGACAAAAAAGAAATCAACAATGCTGACCCGATGGTGAGCAACAAGTCCTCCAACCCATACAACCACATAGGTCGTTTGTCCTCTAATACGACCTACAGGAGTGTTTCCTAAATTAGCGCCCCTACCGGCGGCAGGAGATAAGCCTCTGTGCATTGTTGGCTTTTAAAACAATGCGAGAACAATAGAATATGTAGTCGGGTGGCACGGTGGCGCAGTGGTTAGCGCAGTCGCCTCACAGCAAGAAGGTCCTGGGTTCGAGCCCCGGGGTAGTCCAACCTTGGGGGTGGTGGTGTCATCCTAGGTCGTCCTCTGTGTGGAGTTTGCATGTTGTCTGCATAGGGGGGGTTGTCATCCTAGGTCGTCCTCTGTGTGGAGTTTGCATGTTGTCTGCGTGGGGGGGGGGGGTGTCATCCTAGGTCGTCCTCTGTGTGGAGTTTGCATGTTGTCTGCATGGGGGGGGTGTCATCCTATGTCGTCCTCTGTGTTGAGTTTGCATGTTGTCTTCGTGGGGGGTTGGTCATCCTAGGTCATCCTCTGTGTGGAGTTTGCATGTTGTCTGCGTGTGGGGGGGTGTCATCCTAGGTCGTCCTCTGTGTGGAGTTTGCATGTTGTCTGCATAGGGGGCGGGGTGTCATCCTAGGTCGTCCTCTGTGTGGAGTTTGCATGTTGTCTGCGTGGGGGGGGTGTCATCCTAGGTCGTCCTCTGTGTGGAGTTTGCATGTTGTCTGCGTGGGGGGGGTGTCATCCTAGGTCGTCCTCTGTGTGGAGTTTGCATGTTGTCTTCGTGGGGGGGGGGGGTGTCATCCTAGGTCGTCCTCTGTGTGGAGTTTGCATGTTGTCTGCGTGGGGGGGGGGTGTCATCCTAGGTCATCCTCTGTGTGGAGTTTGCATGTTGTCTTCGTGGGGGGGGGTGTCATCCTAGGTCGTCCTCTGTGTGGAGTTTGCATGTTGTCTTCGTGGGTTTGCTCCGGTTTCCTCCCACAGTCCAAAGACATGTAGGTCAGGTGAATTGTCCCTAGGAATGAATGTGTGTGTGTGTTGGCCCTGTGATGGCCTGGCGGCCTGTCCAGTGTGTCTCCCCACCTGCCGCCCAATGACTGCTGGGATAGGCTCCAGCGACCCTGGGAACAGGATAAGCGGTTGAGATAATGGATGGATGGAGAATATGTAGTCAGTGCATGTTTGTGTTGTTTCGTCATCTAGTATAGTGACTAAGGTTGCTATTGGCAGTATGTTTACCTATGAATGACGTCATCAGAGCTAACTTAACGCTAGCCAAAAGTTAGCAAGACAGCTAGCGTGGACATTATAACCGCTATGTGACATTAAACTTTGCTTTTATCAATTTTTCTTCTCGCTATAGCTTATGGAAGGAGATGCTTATCGTTACAGCAAAGTAGCTAATTATAATTACGGAGGACCGCGAGGAAGTAGCTTTAAAGGTCACTCTGGGTCGTAGTGAGCTGCTTGTGCAAACGACCTATGGGTGGGGTTGTTTTTTGGTGGAGGACAGTCTCGGTGTTGTTTCCTGCCAGTGCTCATTTTGTCACAGTACTCCGCAAAGCCATGGCGGCACAACACATAACGGGTTGCGCCTTTAAATAAGGTGCTTCATTCGTCATGTATCCCATGTTTATCCCAGACACGGGTGGGACAAAATGAGGTTCCCAAGAAAATACTGTAATGAAGCCTGCTCTGGCACAATGCAGTTCAGATTACAGCTACTCTTCTGACCGGACCAGCTTTCATTTTTAGGTGTTTAATTTTCAGTGCAGTGCATTATTCACTACAAAAGTGAAGTTCATGAAGAAGTTGGTGAACATAAAGGGAATTTGCAACCACAGCACAATAAATAGTAAGAAAATGACTCAAGAGGACGATAAAGAGACGGCAATAAAGAAGGTTATTACTGAACAACCGAATGTTCATCCAAAAGGCTACCGTGGACCCCTGGCCCCACGTTTTAAATGATACAGGCATCTCAGTTCACCCATTTGTTTGTTGTTGCTCCAGATGGCGTGGAAAACACAAGTGGTTCTGGTCATATGCAACCACTGTAGCAGAAGCTAATGGGGATCCGAATAAAACAACGTGAGCGGCACTTGTAAAAAGGCCTTCAGCTATCTGTGTAATGATAGCAGCTCGCTCTCTGAATCAAGACCAAGACGGAAAGGGGACCTAAAATAATAATAATGGGAAAAAAAACCCCACTTGCCTTACTAAGATTTCCTCTGACCCAATTAGATGAGTAAAATCCATTGTCAGTCTCTCAGAAGTCCTGGGTCTGATGTCATCAGAACACACGCAGGATGAAAGCGCCGGTTCCTGGAAATGGCTGTTGTGGGATAGGTGGATGCCTTGAGCGGGTCGAAGGCCAGCTAATGGTTCCCACTCCTGGGATGTGAACGCTCGAGAGCAGAGGATGGGCTACTGCGCTGTCAGGAGGCATTAGAAGGAGGGTTGCGTAGACGTTAGCAAGCTGTTTGGTGTGGGCCGACTCTGACTGGTATGAGGAGGATGAAAGTGTGGATGTCGGCCTGAACTGACTGCTGGAAATGAAGGAAGGTTTTGGCAGAAGAGCTGTGTCTGGGTGGGAGCCGGTGGTAGGAACATTTCAGTTTGGGGGCACGGAAGCGGTAAAAGACATAGAAGGAACATGTCCAGTTTCTGGGCTGGAAACCCGGCGCTCTGCATGGAGGCCAGGATGAAGTTATTCAGAGAGATGTACGTACTATCTGGCTTGAGCGAGGGCAATGTTGTGCAGTTTCGTGCAATTTTATTTGCTGACATGCATATTTTTACTTTATGTTCTATTACTTCAAACTTACGGCAATTTTACATTTTTTCCACTTATTAGGACGAACAGACGTCTTTTTACCCCGTGTGGTGTGACACAATCGAAGAGCAGCGATAAGGCGTCCGAGACGAAAAGCGGCGTGTCACAATTGTTTTTTTAATTGCAAAAAAATACACACACAGGAATCAACACAGCTGCAACGTACACACAACTTCAAACAGAAACTCACAATGAACACAACATACGCCCCTTTTGAAATATAACAATACAATGAAAAAAATGCATAAATTGAATAAAAAATAATAAAATCAAATAAAAAGAAAAACAAGTGCATTAAAATAAAAATTAATGTAAGAATAAAGAAGCATTAAGTCACAGAACTGTCAGGATTCGGTAACACTTTAGTATGGGGAACATAAAAAAACTTAATTACTAGTGAATTAGTAATGATCAAGATGTCACTTTAGTATGGGGAACATATTCTAAGTAACAACAACTTAATGTACAGTAATGTAACACTATGAACACTTGTAGTTTTGTGTGTTGTTATGTAAGAACAGAGCATATTCATTAAGTGTTAGTAAGGGAGAATAACTCTTCTTGTGGTACTACCACCTTATAAAGGCCATACTAAGCAAAGCATGTTGAGATGGTACTACTAATAAGCAATACTTCTGAGGTTATAGAGGGAAAACTCATAGTTAATGGCTTACCGGTTGTATAATAAGGCCATGCAGAATAGGGCATTAATGAGTACGTAATAATGACCAATGAAGAGCCAATATGTTGCTAATGTGCATGCTAATAAGCACCTAATTAATGGTGACTACGTTCCCCATACTAAAGTGTTACCCTTAAGAGAGATTCAGGTTCAAGCAGCAATGTTGCAAATCAGGTGGGGAATCAGAACATTTCTGCTTGTCTTCAAAGAATTTTGCCAATAAAATGAAGAGAAATTAACTCCACGTTCCAAGATGCTATTTTGTGAACTGCCATAATAACAAACCGTGTCTTTTAGGGTAAAGGAATGTGTGATGTTTGCATTTAAGAAAACGTGAGATGTGGCATCTTTCCAAAAACTCATTTGTTTCTGCACAGCTAAAGACCAAATGAACAGGAGTCTCGTCATCGTTTCCACAAAACGTGCAGCAGCAGCATCGCCATCTGTGAACTTTGCTGTAAGAGTATGAGTTGGGGATATGCTGTGCAGAAGCTTGAAATGAATCTTTTTTTTAATATATACCTTATTTGAAATCAGTGGTGGATCTAGAGATTTTTTTCCTGGGTTGGCAAAGGGGTGGCAAGACTGTGTCCCAGAGGTGGCAGCTGCCACCCCCTTGCCACCCTGTAGATCCGCGCCTGTGAGGGGGGGGGGATTCTAAATCGGCGACCTCTGTTTGAGATGAGTTTGGTGCGGGTCTCATTGACCTTCACCATGCTTGTACATAAAATATACTTTAAAAACATGTTATCTGATTTATAAATGGGGTGGCAAGACTGTGTCCCAGAGGTGGCAGCCGCCACCCCTGTTGCCACCCTGTAGATCCGCCCCTGTTTGAAATATAGTATTTATATGGTAACAACCAAGCCCTCCTCCAGCAAACGTCCTCAACACAAGAATTCCAGCAGAACGTGCCTTTGGGAATCACGTAATTCCTTCTTCGGAAGGTTCCATGCCTCTGTTGCTAATATTAGATGGAATTGAACTCACTGAATTTTTGTATTTTTGTATTTTTTAATGTACATTTTTGAAACACCTTCTCAACTTGACAATAACAAAGAAGAAGGAAAAAAGCAATCGGGAAAATCTGGCATAGTAGAGAAAAGGTACACGTCATACGAGTTGTCAGGCTAGGCAGGAAAATAACAAAATCCCAATTTATTTTTTGTTGCACTGGAATTTTTGTACCCCTCCCAGTTGTATTTGGCTAATTACCCCGCTCTTTTGAGCCATCCCCGACCTGACCAGAGGAGGCGCTAATGCAGCGACCAGGACGAATACCTACATCCAACTTCCCACCCGCAGACACGACCAATTACGTCTGTAGGGACGCCCGACCAAGCCGGAGGTAACATGGGGATTCGAACCGACGAGCCTCATGTTGGTAGGCAACGGAACCGACCGCCACACCACCCGGACGCCTGAATTTTCTTTTTTTTTTTTTTTTTTTTTAGCCTGACAACTCCTATGACGTGTACCTTGACGTGGACCAATAGGATGGCAGAGTGCTCTCTGGCGCAGGCGCACATACGTCAACACGGCAGAGCGAAAGCGACGCCGCTGTCAGGACGGACGACGACGCCGAGGAGGAAGGTTCGTTGACCAGCGGCAACAAGACCTCCGCCTATGATGGAGGAGCACGACAGGGTTAAACAGACAGGCTAAATGCTGGCGAGAAATAGCGGGAGCGCTTCCGCAGCCCGGTGAGTAGCGGGTTAAGCTATGCTAGTAGCACCGACCGTAACAGCGTCCGTCCGCCATCTTTTTTTCTTCTTCTTTGTACTTTCCTTTTTGGAACACAAGGCCGACAGCGCCACGTTCCGGTAGCCATGACTGACGACCCCCCCTTTTTTTTTTGATTGACAATTTCTTGACCCTCCTCCCCGACGACCTGTGACCTCAAGCAAGGCAGCGTACGACGATTTGTCGGGGTCATACTTGCCGCGCCGCCAGTCTTCCGGTGTGGGTTCCATTTCCGGTCGGGTGCCCAAATGGAACCCAACAGAAATGGGAAATAAAGAGGCCCCCACACTTTGAAATTAGGTTAAAAAGCTGCTGTTTTAGCTATGTTTTTGTGTTGTTGTCTTGTGTTATATTTCTTTGTTATTATTGTAAACTACTAATAAGACACGTTAGCCCCTAGCTAACGGGTCTGACCCTTTAGCCGAGCGGTTACCGATGTCGCCTTGTGGTGCGGTACACCCCGTATCGAATCCCGCAACGGGCAAGAAAATAACCGGTTACATTGTCTTTAACATGGACCTGCCTTTGCGTCTGAATAAAGTAAGATTTGAATATCGACTCGGGGTCCTTCGACTACATATGACGTCACGGATTGTGTTGCTAGCTAGCTTTATAGTTATTTAGCTGTGTGGTTTTTTTACAGTCCCCGTTGACTAAGAGTCGGTTAGGCCCGAGCTGCGTCTAAGGTCCAATGGCAGTGGTCTTTGAACCATCCACCCCTCGTGCTAGGTCTAGAGCAGGGGCAGCTGCGTTTTCTATTTACGCCCCAAGTAGATGGAGGACCTGAGAGAGGCCCCCACACTGGACACATTTAAAAGCAGGTTAAAAACCTTACTTTTTAAAACAGCCTACAGCTAAATTCATAGTGTGGGTGTTTGACATATTGTAACGTATACGGATAAGTAGACACGTTGGCCCTCGGTTAACGGGTCGTGTCCTTTAGTCGGCTGGTTAATGTTATCGCCCACGGTGCGAGAGGTACGGGTTCGCCTCCCGGCGGCGGCGGTTCCCGGACTGAATTCACTGCATTATTTTGCAATTTTTATATATTCTGCTATGTTGTTACTTTTAATTAATCATTGTTTATGGCACTTTTCGTTATTTTACTAACTCAGTTTTAAACTTGTTTGTACTTTTATAAAATTTGCCTGTACTTTTATTTATTTATTTATTGTGAGGGGGGGATTTTATTGATTTCATTGTTTTATTGTGTGAAGCACTTTGTGTTACATTTGTTTGCATGAAAAGTGCTATACAAATAGAATCTGTTTGATTGCTTGGTTGAAGGAGCAAGGCCGCAGGCTCAGGACCCCCGGACAGAGCTGCGTCTAAGTCAAGTCAAGTTGCATTTTATATAGTGCTTTTCTAGCTGCAACAGCAACTCAAAGCGCTTTACAACGTCAATCTACTGTTTTCTGCTGTTCCTAATCTGAACTAGCCCCTACCCAAGCCCCTGCCCAATCATAATGCATGAAGTAGTGATGTCATCTGTAGTCGCAGGACCCCGAGCACATCCGGTAGGGCGAGTAGATCAAGTACCGACACCGAGTCACCTGACCTACATGTCTTTGGACTGTGGGAGGAAACCGGAGCACCCTGAGGAAACCCAGGCAGACACAAGGAGAACATGCAAACTCCACACAGAGGACGACCCGGGACGATCCCCAAGGTCGGACTACCCCGGGACTTGAACCCAGGACCTTCTTGCTGTGAGGCGACCGCGCTAACCCCTGCACCACGATGCTACCGGAAACAATCATTATCTTTAAAATTATCTCTCTTTAAATATATGGATAACACTTCATTAGCAGTCATAATACTGAGCAGTCCTCTGTGTGTCTGAAACGCCAGCAAAACTGTGTCTTCTAGTAACGTCACAGGTGGACAATCTGTGAATGTGAAAACTTGCTAGTGCCATGTAGTCGAAGGACCCCGAGTCGATGTTGTACCCGAGCAGAAATGGAACCCACATCGGCCGTACTAAATTGTCCCTAGGTATAAATGTGTGTGTGTGTGTGTGTGTGTGTGTGTCTCTCTCTCTGTCTTGGCCCTGTGTGATGGTCTGGCGGCCAGTCCAGGATGTCTCCTCGCCTGCCACCCAATGACTGCTGGGATAGGCTCCAGCATCCCCGCGACCCTGATAGCAGGATAAGCGGTTCGGATAATGGATGGATGGATGGATGATTGCCCAATCTGACATGGTGACCATCGTGAAAGACTAAAATATCGTGTAGTCTGATCCCGGCTTAAATGTTTATAGGCTATGTCTAACCAAGGCAAGGGCAAAGTATGAAGTCAGATTCATTGTATATGGTCATACTGCTTGGCCAATAAAAACTGACTTGACTTTCTCATTGATGATACTCCCTCCTTTTATTATGCTTGTCGGATCACTTGTAATTCCCCTGTAGCGGTGCTATTCTCCAATTTAGCACTTTCCAAGGCGCCAAAACTAAGGTTAGGCTGCCCTCAGCCATTAGATTTAGCAGCACCTGCAGTAAACGGAGAGAGCCTATTAGAAATATTAAACTAGTAAAAAAATATTGCCGTGATAAAATTTGAAATCCTTTCCAGGAAATGTGTTGATCTTGCAGGCAGCTCGTGACCCTGTCTGTCTCAGCAGCTATAAATACAGAGCACACAAAAGTCTGGATCAAAAGACGGAGAGGCTGTGATTATCCTGCAGAAAACGAAGGACACGGAAATAACTACCACACACAAAAAGGACGTAGCTTCAAAAACAAGGTGTAAAAACTACAAACTGTTGGTGCAGCAAAGTGGGAAGTCGGAGAAGAGTGAAATAAGCAAACCCAAACCTAATGGTCTTGTTAGCGAATGAGAGAGAGAGTTTTTTTTTCTCTTCTGATTTCTATTGGGGAAACACATCGTTTTTTTACATTGGCTATTTTCTCAACTTGCAAAAAAAGATAATCAGCCTACTCAATTCTGCTTCCTGGTGCCTTGCCCCTTGCACATAACATAGCATTTTTGCACATATGCACTGTTGCGTCATGCCGCTTTGTCTCCGTAATACTGTAATACATTAACAGTATGTCGGTGCTGAGTGTGTGCTGGTGCTGTTATGTACTGTGACTGCTCCTTGCATTTTCTGACTGCACACCAAATTTCCCACTCAGGACAAAGTGATTTGACTGACTGATTGACTGACTGATTGATTGATTGATTGATTGATTGATTGATTGATTGATTGGCACAAATGAGAATGCTTTTCAGAATATATGGTCTGAAACTCATTTCCTCCAGATGATGATATTGATTTATCTGCAGAAGCAGCAAATTTTTGTTATTCAAGAGAGTCTGGTGGCTTGATGCGGAAACAAAAATGTGCTTCCTTGGGAGGAAACAAAGAAAGAAGAAAGCTTTCTATTTCAGATTTCTATTTCTTCTTTAGGAGCGGACCATCTCCAGAGGTCTCAGTTTAATCCTCCGAACCTCCACAATATCACTAGAGACGGCGCGAGGCGGCGAGTGTTGACTGGTGACTTTTTATGAGCTGCTGAGGAATTATAACATTTTGAGGCTGATATACTAAAATGACATTTCACTTCAGTTCCAACTAATACCTGAAGTTATTGAAAAATCCACATTGCCGTGTGCTGAAGTTGGCTCATCCCGAAACCACTTAAAAGGTGAGAGGAGGCAACACTATCATTTTTACCACAGACGCCAAATAATTAAAATGGCATTTGTATTCAAAGCCACGCTTTGCGTTGTGGCTACATTTCAATACAGTGTGCCACTTAGTATTCCAGCCATATATAAGATTCGTAAGGACCAGAATAGGAGTAACACAGCAGTAACAATAACACGGAGACACACAATTCAGCCCAGTCCCATGGTTTACAATGGTAAAAGGCCTACACACACGCGTGAACACAACACACACACAAACATGGTGCCCTCAGCGGCTGATTAATAAGAGCACAGCCCAAGGCATTTACCACCACTCCATAATTCAATTTGATTATCTGGAGGAAATGATAGAGTATTAGAGCTTTTAATGACTTTGGCATCCCCTTGTGTATCGCTGATGAGGACGGTTTTAATCATTGTGCTGCGCTGACTCGGTCCAGACTCACAGCAGCATATTAATGCAATGTGTTGAATATGAAACACAAACACAGGTTAACGGACCTCATAAGCTGCAAAAGAGTAACTCGGGGATGCTGGCAAATTAAAAAGCAATAACTGGTGAAAAGAGTTGTATCATTACAGAGGAACTGTGTGCAAGCAAGACATTTAGACACGAGAGTTTGTGTGTCGGTTTATATGTTGTGTCAAGGCAGCCGGCAGTTACTACGCCAGGCTGGTGCTGGGAGTTGAAGGATGATGCCAACGGATCGAAGGATTTCCACGGTTCCTGCAACAGCCGCTTCATTTCTGCAGAGCGTGTGGCCGGGAAAACCCATCCGGCACCCCGAGCAGTGTTTTACACTCCTTTAAGGGACGGCCCGACATCTCGGCAAGAGGTCTTTAAAGCAGGCGGGGATGATGAAGAGGACTCGCCGGGGGGTTGAGGTCCATTTCTTTCTGTCTTACACCGTTTTGGATGAAGATGGTCGTCTTGCTGAAATGTGCTCTTCTGTCAGGTCTGTGTTGAACTGGGACTTAAAACAGCATCCCCCCCCCCCCCAAAAAAAAATCAAACCATTCATTCCTCACTGCATATTGAGTAATATCACAGACGTCTTGGCCTACTACAGAGTAGGTATAGTCAAGTGTATTTTCATATCTGAGGGCTAACCTTGGCTCTTGTCGACAACCAGAAGGTGAAACGAGTAATGAGGCTGGACAGATGTGTGGGTCCAACGAAGACCTCAACGGCGGAGCTGGAGGAAGATGTCTCCAGGTCTCAACGGCAGTGAAGGCGGATGAAGGCCGCGACACAGGGTGGTCCCCTATCGTCTTGGTTCCATGCCACTGGACTCCGGCCATCCCCTGCCAAGGACCGTGTGGTGGCGCGTCAGCCTCCACGTAAAAAGCTGTCACACGCAGGCGTCCTCCTGCAGGGATCTACACCCACCGGAAGACCGCCGGGACCTAGAAGGAGGACAGTCATACCCGACCCTGAGTGACCGCCGATGATGATGATGGATCTTGATAGTATAGTCTGAACCATGGCCGTACTAGCCAGTTTATTTCTATGCAAATAACTCTTTATAGCTTGTTTCAAGTCCTGCTCACAAATGGACAAACCACATTTCATCCATGACAAGTTGTTCCAGGCACAGCCCTCGGCTTTTGTCCTTCACTGTCAACTCTCTTACAAGGACATCTAACATCTTTTTAATTCAGCTTTTAATCAAAACTGCCTTTAATCCTATTTACACTAACCTTTACTTTTTATTCCCCTTACCAATTGTATTATTTTTTACACGCTCGTTTCTTTAGTGCAATGTTAATTTCATCTTGAGGGCTCTTTAATTGTTGTTGATTTTCATCGTCTTGTTGAGTCTGAAGCGCTGTGTGTGTGTGTACGTAAGTATGGCATAACCTTCACCACCCACTACAGCGCGATGGTTTTGTCTCTATGTGAGAGTTCAAAGCTGTGATAAAAAACAAACAATTGCTTTTCCTAAGCTGGATTTCTGTTTTTGTCATGCGCTTTTTATAGTTTTGCGATTTTTGAAAATGGCGGGCTGATTTGGCCACGCCTCTTGAAAAGGAGACTCTTTCATCTCAGGGGGCTCCCTGGTTAAATAAAGGTATGAATGAGAAAAAAAAAACAACTTTAAAGCTGATTTTCTATTTAATATGTTTGTAATGGGCGGTTACGGCGGCACAGTGGTTAGCGTGGTCGCCTCACAGCAAGAAGGTCCTGGGTTCGAGTCCCGGGTTAGTCCAACCTTGGGGGTGGTGGTGGTCGTCCTCTGTGTGGAGTTTGCATGGTCTACGTGGGTTTCCTCCCACAGTCCAAAGACATGTAGGTCAGGTGAATCGGCCGTACTACATTGTCCCTAGGTGTGTGTCTGTGTGAGTCCTGTGATGGCCTGGCGGCCTGTCCAGGGTGTCTCCCCACCTGCCGCCCAATGACAGCTGGGGCAGGCTCCAGCGACCCTGAGGGCAGGAGAAGTGGTTCGGGTAATGGATTGAATAGAATATTTCTACTGTTAAGCACTTTGAGCTGCATCTCATGTATAAAATGAACCATATAAATAAAATGCATCATTCTTTAATCAGCAAGAAAATGCTGCGTTCAGCTCTCAAATCAGGACGATAAACAATCCTGCACTTTCTTTTTAATTATTTCCAAATAAATTAGCTCAGTCTTTCACAATGACAGTGTTGGCATGTGTTTAGGTATTAATGGAAAGGTGGGTAGAGGGCACTGAATTTGTTTTTCCCCTTATCACACAGTAAAGTCTACATCACGAATCCTTACCGTGCTATAGATTAGACCTAATCAGTACTGCCAGAACAGTCATGGTTCTGTCTCGGTTCACTCGAGACTATCAGCTGTGGTTAAATTGGCCAGCTGTGGTAAATTGTCGACAGCTCGGCATCGCTGGCTGTGTGTGTGTAGGAGACTTGGCGGGTGTAGGTGTGTGAAGCAGGCAATGAGTCGTCAGACTCGGTGGAAAGATGCACCAGCTTGCAGAAACCTCTACTTCAGTACCAAAGTGTTGCTTTACGCAATCTGATGTGTAATCCAGTCAGGTGGGTGTGAGGTCGGTGGATGTGAACGTTTCTCCTTCTTTCTGTGTGCAGTAGGTGAGTGCAGCTCATCTGGCCTGCTGGAATGGGAGTCCATCGGTGATGCCCTGAACACCCTGCATAATTTGGACCAGCACCAGCACCTTCCAGCACCTATTGGTGAGGATCCCACACCTCATGTCTCCCCAATGTTTGCATGATATGTTATATTCTAGAAAAGAAAACAAACGTCTTGAGTTTCGGTACCATTTCCCTCCCTCCAGAACATTTAATTGACTCATCTCTCCTTGAAGACACACAGGCTTATTGACACCATAGCGCACATCTGTGATCTAACTGACTGTCCATATGAATGTGCTCCAGCTGAAGTTCATTGCTGTGATTGGCAAAAGGTGATTGTAATTCATCCATCCATCCATTATCCAAGCTGCTTATCCAACTTAGGGTCGCGGGATGCTGGAGCCTATCCCAGCAGACATTGATTAGAGACTCAGAATCCCTCCCACTCTTCCAATCCCGTCTCAAGACACACCTTTTCTCCATTGCCTTCTCGTGCCCCCCCCGTCCTCTTGTCTACCCCTGGTCTGGGGCAGGCTGGGGACCAAGTGCTCGACCTGCCCCCTCCCCAACTCCCTCCCCGAGCGCATCGGACACTGCTGCGGGCTGCCCACATTCAGGTCATTGGTCGGGACTCACCTCCTCACACTTCATCTGTGATTTATGATGTTTGGTTTTGTTTCCCCTTTTGTATCTGCCCAAGTCAGAGAGTACTGCTGGCATCGTGTGCGGCTGCCGCTTTTCCCTCTTGTAGCCCCCCTTCCCATCCACCCCTGAAGCCCCCCTTCCCATCCACCCCTGAAGCCCCCCTTCCCATGCACCCCTGAAGCCTCCCTTCCCGTCCACCCCTGAAGCCCCCCTTCCCATCCACCCCTGTATGTCTGTGTTATGTTTATCTGTCGTCTTGTTTCACCCCGTTTACTGTAAAGCCACTTTGAGTATTAGAAAAGCGCTTTATAAGTTCAATTTATTATTATCATTATTATTATTATTATTATTAGTGGCGGCACAGTAGCGCAGTGGTTAGTGTGGTCACCTCACAGCAAGAAGGTCCTGGGTTCCAGCCCTGGGGTTGTCCAACCTTGGGGGTCGTCCTCTGTGTGGAGTTTGCATGTTCTCCCCGTGTCTGCATGGGTTTCCTCCCATAGTCTGTAGGTCAGGTGAATCGGCCATACTAAATTGTCCCTCGGTGTGTGTGTGTGTGTGTGTGTGTGTGTGTGTGTGTGTGTGTGATGGCCTGGCGGCCTGTCCAGGGTGTCTCCCCGCCTGCCGCCCATCATGACTGCTGGGATAGGCTCCAGCATCCCTGAGAGCAGGATAAGCGGTTCGGATAATGGATGGATGGATGGATTATTATTATTATTATTATTATTATTAGTGGTAGTAGTAGTCGTAGTCGTAGTAGTGATCATAATTATTGACCTTTTTGTCAGAGCGTGTATGAATGTGCTTGTACACGGCTTAGTCATCCGCTCTGGTTAACGTGAGATTGTTAAAACCTTGACAGTTTTCATAGGCCGATGGCAGCCTATGCCAAGCATGTGGACGTTTGTTTTGCAGAGATTTAATGAGGTGGTTTGTGTTGGAAGGCTACAGTATAGGTTCATATAAAGTTGCCATTCCCAGTCCAAAATAGTTGTTTAACACTGTTAAATATATGCTTAAATCATGAAACTATGATACCACTGTGGTGTCCACAATGTTTGTTTTAGCGGTCATGACACATGCCGGGACCTCTCTCTTTATACAGTCAACCTGCTGGATGGCCGCCACCTCTCTGTTATGGGACCTCATAATTTACAAATGGGATTAATACTGTATGGACGCCCCTGGCCCTGATGAATCACTGTCAGACGAAGAGCCCAAGTAAGTCTTCATCACACTGCCTTCACTTGTCAACGTGATTTTACCCAACAAGCCTTTGAGCATATTTTCCCCCAACTTCCATTTGATTTTCCTCAGATTGTACTTTTTACGCTTTGAAACAGATTTTTTTTTAAACAAACGCTTGTGCCTGTGATCAGTTTGCTTTCTTAATGGTGGCTGACATCGACACCGATTTGCATTTGAAAAGTGCTATTTTGGCTATCCGTATTCGTGCTGTTTGAAATCCCAGTTGCCATTTTCACAGATAAATTTGTACCCTGGCTCCCCATATCAAATTCTGGATAATGACTAGTGGCCATAGCAGTCATTATTGTCTTTTGTTTAATATGTGGTCCAGACCAAATGAGTCAGCGATGGAGCTGGATTGAAAATGCATCATAAATATGTAACAGGCACACGTACCTCCATATGAACACATGAAGCAACCTGACGAGGGCTGACAAGAGTTACTGAGAGCCTGTAGTCACAATCTGTTTTCCTCACTGGACATATCATTTACTGGTGTGTTTTTGGAAGAGCTGGTTCAACAAACATGTTTGCCCCAAAACACGCTGATGCATAACCTCATAAGACCATCTCTTGCTGCGTGACAGGAAATAAAAGAGAGGATGGATTGCAAGTAAAGAGTGCAGAATTTAGAGGCGTCCAGATAATAAACTTGTTGACAAATATTCCCAGGTTCCCTCAATGGTTGGCTGTCAAGATAAAGGAAAAACGCCATCCTGCAATGTCACTGAGTTGCATTGCCCGATAGCGTTAAAAAAACAAAAAACATTTTATCGGTCAATAGAGAACTTTATGGCTGCACTTACCGGTAATTCTCTGACTGCAAAGAAAGGTAGGGAAAAAAAAGTGATTTTCAGTTGGGTGCGCCGTAATAGAAGTAAACATTACTTCACGTTGGAGCGTTTGCTTAATGCACCAATAGGGCAACAAAATGCAATAAACTGAAGCTCCATTTAGACGCTCACTTCCTGTTGGTTTGTGTTACAATACCTCAGAAGACGCTTCATCTGAAATTACCATTTCAAATCTACTGCTTTCCTAATGACGCTCATTCGCTCTCCAGTAGTTCAGTATTAGTGTGCTGAGTGTAATCTAACCAACATCTTTCATGACATAATGAAGTGTAGAAAAATACCCCCCCCCCCACACACACACACATACACATACACACACACACACCATGGAGGCTTTGTACAGATCACTATAAGGAATGTAATGGAGTTTAAATGTTGCTAAATTCAGCTTACCCACCTTCTTAGGACCACACAAATGACATAATTTGACAATTTCATGCGATATATATTCTGGTAAGGCATCAAACTGATACATGGAGATGAGTTCTTTTCAACGGGAAACAAATATTCCTGTTACATTATTGATTTTTTCTGGTGGTTCTTAGCATCAACTGGAGTTCACTGTTTACCCGCCTTTCATTTGCCGCCTAACCACGCCACATGTCTGCTGTAATGAAGTGCACTGTGGGTTCACGTCCTCAACTCGTTGCTTTTTCCATGAAGCTATCATTTTTAAATAATTCATGAATGCAAAGCGAGACCCCGGCACGCCATGTTGACATGCTTGGACGCAGCATTACAGCTCATTGGTTTATATAACTCCCATAGAAGTCCAAGGAAGGTGGAAGGCATAATTTGTAAGCATGAGACTTTAGTCCTGTCTTGTTCCATCACACATTAAGAAAATAATGAAATACACTGGAAAAAAATCCTTCCGTCATCATAAACAGATGGATCTTTGCAGTGGTAAAACAATAACAAATTCTGCATTCAAGTGCTGTCGGAAATATTGGATATTGGAAACTACCAGTTGCCATTTTAGATGCTGCACATAAATGTCCCTTCAAGTCATTATTACAAGTAGAAGCCTCGGAAATAATTTTCAATTCACGAGTTTTAGAGTTGGGATGATTTGTTTTGTTTTGTTTTGTTTTTTGCCCCCCCCCCCTTTTCTCCCCAATTGTATCCTGCCAATTACCCCACTCTTCCGAGCTGTCCTGGTTGCTGCTCCACATGCCTCCTCCCATACATGTGGAGTCGCCAGCCGCTTCTTTTCACCTGACAGTGAGGAGTTTCACCAGGGGGATGTTGCGCGTGGGAGGATCACGCTATTCCCCCCAGTTCCCCCTCCCCCTCGAACAGGCTCCCCCTCGACCAGAGGAGGCGCTAGTGCAGCGACCGGGACACACACCCATACTCGGCTTCCCGCCCGCAGACACGGCCAATTGTGTCTGTAGGGAACCGGCGATCCCTGTGTTGGTAGGCAGTGGAATAGCCCGCTATGCTACCCGGATGCCTGAGTTGTGATGTTTTCCTGACTTTTTTGAACTCCTCATAGTGGCAGAGAGGAGGATTGCCTCAGCTATTGACGAGGAGAAATTAGTTAGGTTTTTTTTTCTTAAAAAAATGTAGATCAGATCTCAACCGTTTGTGAGTTAAGCTTCTCTAGAATTCTCCTACCATTCAGATGACCACTTTGCTGACACGTACACTACCGTTCAAAAGTTTGGGATCACATTGAAATGTCCATATTTTTGAAGGAAAAGCACTGTACTTTTCAATGAAGATAACTTTAAACTAGTCTTAACTTTAAAGAAATACACTCTATACATTGCTAATGTGGTAAATGACTATTCTAGCTGCAAATGTCTGGTTTTTGGTGCAATATCTACATAGGTGTATAGAGGCCCATTTCAAGCAACTATCACTCCAGTGTTCTAATGGTACAATGTGTTTGCTCATTGGCTCAGAAGGCTAATTGATGATTAGAAAACCCTTGTGCAATCATGTTCACACATCTGAAAACAGTTTAGCTCGTTACAGAAGCTACAAAACTGACCTTCCTTTGAGCAGATTGAGTTTCTGGAGCATCACATTTGTGGGGTCAATTAAACGCTCAAAATGGCCAGAAAAAGAGAACTTTCATCTGAAACTCGACAGTCTATTCTTGTTCTTAGAAATGAAGGCTATTCCATGCGAGAAATTGCTAAGAAATTGAAGATTTCCTACACCGGTGTGTACTACTCCCTTCAGAGGACAGCACAAACAGGCTCTAACCAGAGTAGAAAAAGAAGTGGGAGGCCGCGTTGCACAACTGAGCAAGAAGATAAGTACATTAGAGTCTCTAGTTTGAGAAACAGACGCCTCACAGGTCCCCAACTGGCATCTTCATTAAATAGTACCCGCAAAACACCAGTGTCAACATCTACAGTGAAGAGGCGGCTGCGGGATTCTGGGCTTCAGGGC
>NC_079218.1:5702162-5717755 GCF_029633865.1 Lampris incognitus
AAACAACCGGCCAGGGGAAAACTCTTCCAAACTTCTAATATGGCGGACAACAAAGCAGGAGGAGAGGCAGCCGGCGTTGGCAAACTCAAACACATTTTTTTTATGAATTTCATAATAAAATGTCTTTAGGATCGAGCGTGACACCTTCTGTGTCAATAAAGAGCCAAAGCTACTTCGAAGTGGATAAAGAAAAAGTGTTGAAATTCTTCAAATTGGAAATCAACAGCGTTCCTCTTGTGGTGTTACAATGGGTTGGTTCCACTTGAAGTCCATCCGTTATCCAAGCCACTTATCCTAATCAGGGTCACCGGATGCTGGAGCCTATCCCAGCAGTCATTGGGCGGCAGGCGGGGAGACAACCCTGAACAGGACACCAGTCCATCACAGGGCCCCCACACACATTCACACCTAAGGACAGTTTAGTACGGCCGATTCACCTGACCTACATGTCTTTGGACTGGGAGGAAACCGGAGCCCCCGGAGGAAACCCGCACAGACATGGGGGAGAACATGCAAACTCCACACAGAAGACAGCCTGGGATGACTCCCAAGGTTGGACAACCCTGGGGTTCGAACCCAGGACCTTCTTGCTGTGAGGCGACCGTGCTAACCACTGTGCCACTTTTCTGCGCCCACTTGAAGTCTGCCAAGTGTAATGTGCATCATACGCGCTTCACACTGCATCCTATATACAGAATAGGATGCCCAATACTTTATACTATATATACGTTAAATATCCAGAATCAACCAACATTATGAGCACCACTTCTGTCTGTCTGTCTGCCTGTCTGTCTGTCACTATCTCTCTCTCTCTCACACACACACACACACACACACACCTATGCATCTATAGCGTTCATAACATTTAATAGCACTGCACCGCAGGACAGATTCTCCTTCTACTTCCTCTGACTGCGAGGGCATTTCCTCCAGACCTCGGTCACCTATCATCAATACCTGTTCAGGAGCAGCTCCCCTTTTAATCAGTGCTCATCCATACCATCTCTCTCCATCCTTTTCCCCAACCTCATCTTCTCCAAGGGAGGAGGACGGCCAAGTCCACCCCAACTCTGCCTCCTTTCTGCCCTGCACACATCCATCACCCCGTTTCTCCTGCCTGCTATCGATCGGGCCATGTGAGCCATGACACCATTGATCCCCCCCCCCCTTCTTCTAAGGGAAATTGCAAAAGGCATGAAGAGATCTGTTGTGTTTTTCATCTCCAGGAAGAAAAAAAAGAAAGCCGGGTCAGACTGCTGTTTTGTGTTTGTTCATGCAATGGTGTGAAATGCTTTTTGGAAAGCTCCGGTGGGGATATGTTTTAAGGCCAGTTTTTCACTTCTCACTCTTAATTGACAGCAAGCATGGTTTGGTCCATTGAGAGACGGTCAGAATCTTCATTTATCACTTCAGATGAGATGACTGTCACATTCAGAAGTGAGCCTTGGCAGGGAATCGAGCACAAAGGACAGGAGATCTTAGCATGTGTGTGTGTGTGTGTGTGTGTGTGTGTGTGTGTGTGTGTGTGTGTGTGTCGTGTGTGTGTGTCGTGTGTGTGTGTCGTGTGTGCGTAGGTGCAAGTTGAGATGAGGGCGTGGCGTGAGGGACATGTTGAAATCCTTTAATCACCACCGTTAATGGGGTCCTCCATCTCAGCCCCCAAGTAGAACTGCACTCTGGCATTTCAATAACAACTAATTACCAGGGACCCTAATCTACATCCCATGATAAAGGTAAAAGTGTGTCACATTTAATTTATTTCTCCAAAAGGACAACACACAGTGTCGGAAGTTCAGGCTGTGTGCACTCCACATACACACAAACTAAGATCTCCTGTCCTTTGTGCCTTGTGTAAAGACAGATCTTCTAAACGGCGGCAGACACCATGTACTTAGCGTGTCATACAGATGTCACAGCAGGGCTGTTCACACAGCCAGTGAGTGCAGTGAAGTATGAATGGCAGGGTATGCAATGAATTCCTCCGCCTGCCACAGTCAGCCGAGCGTTTCACGCCCCCGCACCCCCATGAATTACCGAGATAAGTGGCTTTCACAGGCCTTGTGCACCGCAGTGGGTGTGGCGCTCCTAAGTTGATAAGAGGCCGTATCACATATCTGATGATAAAAGATGTTACATGCTGTATTCTGCAGACAAATGGAAAACAAGAGTAACACTGGACTGCATTGGGGAAGGCTGACCTAAGCTCTTAAGCCACGAGGATGAGGTTTGTGTCTGTGTGTAGAAAAAAAAATGGTAAGAAAGAGAGAGACACACAGAATGAGTCCACAAAAAACATTTACAATAATCCTTAAATAGTTCACAGACTGGCTTGAAAAATACCGTCGGGTCACGCTCACTCCAGAGCCGGTTAGTAAGGAACACTGAGCATTTAACGTCAGCACTGAAATTCTTCTGGGGTCAGAGTGACTTCTAAAACCGCTGATTTTATATATAATCGCATGCTGCAGTAAGGTCCAGAATCATTTTCTCCTTCCTTTAAAATCCTCTCACTAAACTCCCATAAATCACTGCCCTCGAGGGGTCATAGAAATCGTCCTCCCTTGACTCGGCAAGATATGAGCATGAGCAAAATAAAAACAATGAAAGGTAAGAAAGTTATCTGTGCTCTAGAATGAAAGTACTCGTTTTATTTAGAAGCATTTGACCAGAATTGTCTTCTGCAGGCAAATGCCCACATAAAGGGAATGGCAGGAATTTTATTTATATATACGTATATATATATATATATATATATATATATAGCCATCCGGTCCTTGTATAACCAAAGTGAAAGCTGTGTCTGCATTCTCGGCACAAAGTCAAACACGTTTTTGGTGGGTGTCGGACTCCGCCAAGGTTGTCCCTTGTCTCCAATTCTGTTTGTGGTATTAATGGACAGGATCTCAAGGCGCTGCCAAAGTGAGGAGTTTGTCTGTTTTGGGAACCTCAGAATTGCATCTCCGCTCTTCGCAGATGATGTGGTTTTGTTGGCTTCATCAGCATGCGACCCCCAGCGCGCACTGGGGCGGTTTGGAGCTGAGTGTGAAATGATCGGAATGAGAGTCAGCACCTCCAAGTCTGAGGCCATGGTTCTCTACCGGAAAATGGTGGACTGCTCCCTCCAGGTTAAGGATGAGTTGTTGCCTCAAGTGACGGAGTTCAAGTATCTCGGGGTCTTGTTCATGAGTGAGGGTAGGATGGAGCGTGAGATTGACAGGTGGACTGGTGCAGCATCAGCAGTAATACAGACATTGTACCGGACTGTTGTGGTGAAGAGGGAGCTGAGCCAGAAGGCAAAACTCTCAATTTACCAGCCAGTCTTCGTTCAAACCCTCACCTACGGTCATGAGCTTTGGGTAGTGACCAAAAGGGTGAGATCACGGATACAAGTGGCTGAAATGAGTTTCCTCCATAGGGTGTCTGGGCTCAGCCTTAGAGATAGGGTGAGGAGCTTGGACCTGCGGAGGGAGCTCGGAGCTCCTTTGTGTCGAAAGGAGCCGGCATTTTCTTTTTCGGAAACTGTCAACGGTGTTAGTAAAAGTGCTCAACAAATGAGAAGTGGAATATTAAGATAGTTGTAGGGAGAAAAAAACTGTAATACATCGCAGAACAAGCTTGTTTCATGCGTCACACACTCATCAGCTGCCAATGTGGGTAAATAACAAATAAAAAAAACATACACAGCCAATAAATACTACGTTGCCCCGTGACACACCCCTAGTTACGATGCACAGCAACCAGTGGGAGGATAGAAAACATTTGATATTTTTTTTAAAGATAACATCAGAAACATTACAACCAATGGGGTAGGGGTTGGGGCTTGTTTTGAAAAAGCAAGGACTTAAAGGGCCACGGCACTGTTGGAAAAAGCATATGTTTAAAAATATAACAAGACAACATCCAATGGGGTTCTTCATGTATATCATATAGTGGAATGGTGCTGGAGCACAGTTGGGAGAGCAGACAATTAAACTATTAAAATATAACATCGAATAGATATCACATGTATATATATATTTGACAGCTGATGATTGCTTATGGCGTGAAACAGGCTTGTATTGTCTCATAAAGAATTTACTTGACTCCCTGCTCATTTGTTGAGCACTTTCCCTACCGTTGAGTGTTGCTTTTAACAGTATATATATATATATATATATATATATGTCCACAGGATGTTGCAATGAAACCTTTGATGTAGAAAAAAGAGCTCAACAATTCAGGAGCAAAGATATATTTTTCATAGCTCAAAGTTGTGAAATGGCAGAACAAGCTTGTTTCGTGCTCAATGCACTCGTCTGCTGTTTTTTGTTTTTTTTTAAATGCAGCTGATGAGTGCATTGAGCATGAAACAGGCTTGTTCTGCCATTTAACAACTTTGAGATATATATATATATATATATATATATATATATATATATATATACTTAGCACAAAAGTAAGGAAGTGTGTGTTTGGTAGATTATTTCTTTGTTGTAACAATGCTTCTTGGCAATAAATCGTATACCGTTGGAAAGCCTGTTTATTTCCCTTTTAAATGGCGCCACATTTGTAAGGAACATGCATTTGTGGGATGAGCAGCAGAGCTGAGTATGTGGGTTGTGCCCATGAAAAATTTGCCAACTCTTCTCTGCCAATGCCAAACAGCTTATTTTGCTGTTGCTATTGACTCTTGTTTTGAGCTTCTGGTACCCCAGGTACTGACAATCAGCTGCCTGATATAAGATTTATTGCCAAGAAGCATTGTTACAACAAAGAAATAATCTACCAAACACACATTTCCTTACTTTTTGTGCTAGGTTTATATATATAGTATACCGATCATAATACCCTCAGTGAAACATATGCTTTACAATAAAGTACATAATATATAAAACTTGCATAATTGCATAATATATATTAGTCAAGGACACAGTGTCATAGATGGAAGGCACAACTGTTTGACTTTCTTGTGAACAGAATTGGATCATTGTCTTAAGTTTGTAATTAGAAGTAGGCCTTACTTACTGCACATGTTCAATAGAGTAGCTAATGCTGCATACTATTTACATCATATCCAGCTTGGACACTTAAAATTGACCTTGTAAAACAGATACTTTTTGCAGTGGTTCAACAGAGCTAAAGTTAGCTCATCTGAATGATGTTTTTAGCTAACTGGCAACCCAGAAGAGCAAGCTGACACATCAGAAACACTTGAAACCTCTTATAAAAGATTGATTTGTTCGAACAGGTTAAACATGATGGAGAACGTCTGACTTACTGTTGATGGGGTTTCTGTGAATTCCTACCTGAATGAAACCACATGGAAAATACCAAGTGATAGAATAACGGGAGGGGGGGGGGGCTAAGAAAGGATAGTAGCGGAGGAGGGGCGCAGAAATTTTTTTTGACAATTTCCTTATCCATCAGGAATATAATCTTGAATAATGTAAAACAAAATCTTTTAAGTGCTAACCCTAACTGCATATATTTTTAGATGCCCTCGCTCACAACATTTTTCAAAGGCATCGCAACACCCCCTCCCAATCTACACAGATGGTGAGTCTTAATATGAGATTAAAGCCAAGAAAAAGACAAGTTTATGAGGTGCTTGGCGTCGATCAGTATTAACTATCACGTACATAATTGCATAATTTATTCTGGTGTGTGATTATGTGGGTGACGTATACCCAACAGGAGGCCAGCGAG
The DNA here is from genome assembly GCF_029633865.1 of Lampris incognitus. Classification (NCBI taxonomy): domain Eukaryota; kingdom Metazoa; phylum Chordata; class Actinopteri; order Lampriformes; family Lampridae; genus Lampris; species Lampris incognitus. Next base: position 5,707,848 of record NC_079218.1, read on the forward strand.
AAATAATGAGGAGGTGGGACATGTCAGAGGTGGATACAGGAAATTAAAAACAGTGACATAATATTTGAAAAAGATGGCAGACGTTTTCTTGGTGTCGGCAGTGGAAAAACACGCCGATGACTCATTGCCTTTCCCGCTGAAGTTCATCTCTGTCAGAGGGGCCTTTTCTGTGGACAAGCGTAGTGTAATGACACTGTAGTAAGAGCTAATGAAGCATTCATCAGGGGAGATATGACCACCCACTGCAAGCCGCCACTGCTACGGGGAGGAAGAGGCCAATTAATTGCTGAGTGCGAGTTCAACAGCAATTAGACTGCTTCTGGACAGGTCTCGTCGCCAGTTTCTGCCTCTCGGACAGAGTGGAGCCTCTTTAAAAGGCTTCTGCGAGCAATCCAGCACAAACTTGACTTCAGTGAACCCTGTGGTGAAAATAATTTGGACTGAAATTTGAGAATTGGAGAACAATGACAAAATGAAAAGCTTGAAAGTGCACAAAACCTAGACGATCCCATTGTGAAGCAACATAGACCAGAGTGAAGGTTGGGTTGTTTTTTTTTAAAGCTATTTTCTCAGCTCTCGGCAGAGCAATAGGGCAAGTGGTGGCTTGGGTTAATATCCCGGCATGCCGCAGAAACCTGCCAATTCAGACTATATGTTTATTTCATGGTGGGTTATGTGAGAGATCGTGGAGCATCTCTAACAGGCGACATAACGAAGCAGCTGAGATGGATTATGTCCTCCGCCACAGGAACGCAGGGCCACAGCCGTCCCGCTATTGCCTCACCCATATTTCTAGTAATGAGGCAAGACAGCCCAAGTAAACAAAGTAGAAAAGTCTCTACCCTAACAGTTTCCGTGGGTCACCAGGGGTTCACATTTTGTCGTTCTGTAGTAAACGATGTGAACGCAGGGTCAATAGTCCCCTGTCGCTTCGCTGGGTGTTGCAGTGGTGCTGTCGCTGATGGCTCCATGTGTCTACCTGCCATTAAAAACTACTGACTTCCTGTGGGAAGTTCTGTAAGCAACAGGAAGTCGGTAGGTTTTAATCAGCGACAGCACCATTGCAACACCCAGCGAAGCGACAGGGGACTATTGACCCTGCATTCACATCTTTTACTACAGAACGACAAAATGTCCCTTGTGCCTCCCAGAATGTGTCGCTTGTAGGTGTACCTGTGCTTAAATCCAAATTTACATAACCTACTCCAAATGGGGAGTTATTTTTTGATGTTGTGGATTTTGATTAGCTTTTTAGGCTTAAAATGTAGATATTCCATCGGCCAGCTGGCTAGGTGGGTAAACATCGGTGTCTTTTCATTTCGTAGATTTCAACCTGAAACAAAATTAACACCATCTCCCTTTTTTCTTTTCTTTCTCCTTTTCCCTTTTTCTCCCCAATTGTACTTGGCCAACTACCCCACTCTTCCGAGCCATCCCAGTCGCTGCTCCGACCCCTCTGCAAATCTGGAGAGGGCTGCAGACTACCACTTGCCCCCTCCAATACATGTGGAGTCGCCAGCCGCTTCTTTTCACCTGACAGTGAGGAGTTTCGTCAGGGGGACATAGCTCATGGGAGGATCATGCTATTCCCCCCAGTTCCCCCCCCCCAAACATTCACCCCTCCCGACCAGAGGAGGCGCTAGTGTAGCGACCAGGACACATACCCACATCCAGCTTCCCACCCACAGACACGGCCAGTTGTGTCTGTGGGGACGCCCGACCAAGCCGGTGACATCTTTTGTTTTATTCCCTTTAGCTGGACAGGCAGACATAATGCACTGGGGACCCGGAGACCACAATGATCCAGTAAAGATAGTTGAGTAGGAACCAATGGTGTGTGTCCATTTCCCACGGGACTCATGGACAAGTGCTCACATGAATGGTGCACGCGAGGTGTCACTCCTGTGTCACAGCATATTTGCACAAAGTTGAACATGTCTTATTTTGCCCTTGTCGTCTCACATGGCGTTGTCCCGTTGCTGATATCCGCTCATGTCACTATCTGCCGTAGGAAATTAATAACTTAGTGTTGTTTATAGGTTTTTTTGTAGTGATAGATAAAAACACATGGTGAGAGATGTGCAACTTGATGGAAATGTGCTACATGTTGGTGCGACAACTCATGCAAACTGGTCAAGTAAACCACAGATGTCCGACAACAAGTGGAATACACAGCATTGGATTCCCTGCTCAACTTTTGTTCCAAATGGAGGGAAAATTGTTCTCCGTGGTCTCCGGGCCCCTTGTGCATTTTATAATGTTGGTCTTTCCAGCTGCAGGGACTTGATATTAAATTTTATCTGCATTTAACTGCAGAAAATTATTTGCCATCCAGTTCATAATTGCATTCAAACAGTTGTTCAGTACCGAAAGTCTTATCAAGCTCATCCGATTTGAAGGAGAACTATAGATGTCATCGGCGTACAAATGATATAGATGTCTCCGAAACCACTAGTCGTTTTTAGCAATGTCTGAAAATAAGTAGTCGTCCAATCGCAGTTGCCTATGTAAATTTAGATTTAAGCACAGGTATGCCTACAAGTGACAGATTCTGAGAGAGGAGTGATATTTAACGTTTTGTGATGAGGTATTTCAAAATGACCGTTACCCTGCACACCTTGAACACGAGGTGCATACGTTGGCAGAGCTACCACTAAGGCAAAGACAAGATTTTTCTGACCAACTATACTGAGCTACGTTGAGAATGTGAGACATTTCTCTTTGATTCCTGGATCTTGAGTTTAATCCACATGTCAGAGTAGATTAAATATAATTGAGTGTAAAAGGCTTGTCCTTGCAAGTGCAAAAAGGACCAATTTAAGCGTGGCACTTTTTTTAAAGGGAACCTGTATTGATGGCGTACTGTCTTCACTGTATCCTTCCATCTAAAGTGGCTGTAACAGCTCACGTGACTTGGTTTAATTTCAAAGGTATATTTTGTATATTGTGGGTTTTGCAGTTCTCGTCTCGCACCTCAGACGTGTCAATATGGATCATGTCTTTGCGTCTGTACCGGCGCCCTCAGCCATCGAGTGTCGCAGGTGGCCTCTAATCTGCGGCTGTCCCGTCTCTGATGACTGAGTCGGAGACCTGTTTGATCCTGCTTCCCTCTGAATGCTGGGTCTCTTTGAGGTGCCATCAGCCAAGCCTCTTATCAGCTGTCTGAGTCAGAGCATGAAGGGCTTCATTAATCCTCCATACAGAGCTCCCAGGTGTTTGCCTGAATAGGAGGAGGTGCGACAGGAGTGAGTCTGGCATAGCGAGTTGAGAGGAAATGTTGATTAATGACTACAAGAGCCGAGGGAGGGAGAATAATTATACGTTGAATTGATTTTTCTTAACTACTGAGTGATAATTGAATGATTGAGGTTATTGCCTAACGACAACTACCACAGTTACATTATCATTTAAAGCTTTGACGAAAAGAAAAGTCCGGTTAAACCTGTTTTCTAGATGTCCCAGAGCCGCCATGCAGATACTGAATCACTGTATACATCTGTTTAATTAACAATGCTAATGTAGGGAATGGACAACAGCCAAAATAAAATTCATTGGCTTAATATAAGAGATGATTTAAGAACCCTTTTTAGTGGCACAAGTGATGATGAGGAGCATGGTTGTGCAAAGAGAACCTTTTATAGTGTGCTGTGCAAGCAGGATAACGCAAGCAGCCGAAATAAGTACTGCAATAACTCGAACAAGTCACATTACTAAGCAATTTTTAATCTAATAATACTTTTTTTTCCAGACTTTTTTCTATGCCTAGCGCTTTGGTAATTTAACCATTCAAATATTTGTGAGTAATGTATGGGCCAAGGGTACCGAGTGAGGTTAGAATTTAGGATTTAATTTGTAAAATGAATTTGAATGCCCTTTATATTTATTTTTTATTATATTTATATATTTATATGCCCTTTAAGCCAGTGGTGAGTAAAGTCACATGAATCAGTTGTAGTTCCACGGCTTCTGTTTGTGTCCAAGTTGCTCACACTTAGGGCGAGCCACACCGTATTTCACCTATGGACATCCTTTCAGAACGGGCCCAGTAGATGTCACGGCGTCTCATTGCTGGAGGACACACAGCTCTGCAAATCGATACATACGTTTCCATGCTCCAAGAGACGGGAGAGAGGGAGTCCATGTCTGAGAAGGGCTTCAGACAAGAAAATCAAAGGAACCTTTTCTTCTCGGTACTATCAGTACAATGGGATGAATCGGTCAGGGAATCCTAGTACGCAAACCATTCATCTATCTGCGGGTGCACTTCGGTCAATGGCAGGGAGACGACGCTCCTCATCGATTGCGGGGTGTTAACAGTGTGCAGGCATATTTGCACCCGATGCCCTTAAGGGTGTCTGACTCCCCGGGTGCGTGATTGCCTTTGGGCTGTGGTAGTAAAGTGGAGCAGTCTTCGGGAAAACAAGGGAGAACATGGAAACTTCGTGAACCCAGGAGCTTTCCTGTTGTGAGGGACAACTAAGCAGTCTTCACTGTAGTGGCGGACGTAGAATATTGGATGTACAGCAATAGAGCTGTGACATCTGGAAGACATGGCAGTGAAGTGGCCCAGAGAGAGAGAGAGAAATATCGACTGTTTGTATATTAACTCAACTTCAGCACAGCTATTTCAAACTTAATTACTTTGCTTGTGCCCAGAAGGGGAAAAAACAGCTAAAGCGGGACTACTCTGTATTGATTTAATCTCCACAGAATGTCTACAGCTGGATTTTTAAATCCATAATAATTAGCTGCTATATTAAAACCAGCAGAGTAGCATTATCATGACAATGACCCAATGAATACATTCACACACGTGTGTTTAGTGCCCAGCTGGCTTTGTGCACACTGTTATACTGTATGTATGTGTGTGTGTGTGTGTGCGTGCTTACCTGTGTGCATGTGATGTGGTTGGATGTGTGTCTTTGCACTTTTTTTTCGTTCTTTGCAATTCTTTTTTTTTTTGCAAACATTTTGCAAAAAAAATGTATTCTTTGCAAAAAAAATAATTATACATTTGGATGTATATCTCTGCCTGTCTGTGTTTACAGCATGTCTTCACGCAGCGCAGACTGTATGCCTTTCTCCATTAAACCACCCGCACTTGTTGCACATGTGTGTCTTTGCATGTGTATGTGTGTGCATGTTTTTTTTTTTACTTGTGTGTGTGCATATGTGTGCATGTATGTTTGTTGTGAGTGTGTGTGTGCACCCGTCATCATGTGCTGTATCCGAACAGAGTGCCATCGTTGACGTATCTGGGCCGGCCACCTGTCCGTGTGGCTGACAGGGGTGTTTTCTAATCTGACAGGTAATCTGCCCAGCAGACACGGTGACAAACGACTTGCGGTGACACTACAGCCTCTCCCTGCTCTCGGGCCGGGACCGACTCAGTCACACAGCCCAGTCAGCCCTCGGGTCCAAAAAAAAGAAGAAGAGATTTAATAGAAACTTGATGGCGTCACCTGGAAGCACACGTGCACTATATGGCCGACGTCGTCCCACTTACTGTGTAACCCTCTCCTGGCAATTCCCTCGTTTGTTGACTCAAGTAGACTCATTATAATCATCTCTGATCTACATTATTCAGGTCTTACGGTGACAAGGAGAGGTAAAGAGGGGGAGATTCTCACGGGATATTTGATGTAAACTCTTAATTGAGCGTTCACAGTTGTGATGCATCGCTGCACGGCCCAACAACAGCCAATTTAACGTGGGACTCCATCCCTGGATTCCCTTTCCATACATTTTAATGAGGTCCCTTCAGCAAGTCATACAGCCTTTTCTTCTTCCAAAGTATATGGAGAACAATGATTTTCTTTTGCCGTATTGATAATGACCAAGTCCTTAAGAGAACAAACAACATGTTGTTATGCAGCCCATAAGTGAGTACTTGTGAACAGCCTTGGTAGACATCCTCTGGGACCTGCAAAGGCTGCCACGGTGGAAGCAAATTAAACAGCGGGCCCAGCGTTTCATGATCTACATCTACGCTACAAAGGTGAATTGCCTGCGGGGCAAGCATAGCTACGGATTCATTTCCCCAATTATAAAATGGTGTATCACCCAAGTTTCCAGCATTTCTATTAAACGGGTAGTAAGCCTTTTGTTTTATTCATTTGGCATTTTTTTTGGGTTGAAAACGTTGGTTTGGACCTAGGGTAGTAGAACCAATTGCCCTCATGCCTCCCATAATTTTGCCCCTCAAAATGAAGAAATGTCTGATTTTGGTGGTGTCTGACACCCCCCCGCCCAAAAAAAAAAAGTTATGACAAAACTCTAAAATTCTACCGAGAGACTGGGAGCATTTCTCCAATCAAGCAGGCACCGAATGTGTGTTTTAAAATGCAAAATAATGAAGTATGACAAATGGGTACTCCTTTTTTATGTTGTGTACCGTGTGAGAGGAAGTTGGGTTTCATTAAAGTGGTGGTAATCCTTTTTTGTGAGCTGACTCATACCCCGTGGGTATGAGTCTAGGTTGATAGAACTGATTGCCTTCATATTAACTGAACAGAAGATGAGATGCATCACACAGCCGCTTTGAGGGAGGAACTCAGTATTGGGCCTCGTTCATCAGTTCATACGTACAGTTTTGTTCTTACACAACCCTGGAATGTTTTAGCCCTGAACTTTGTCTCAGAGACCAGTGTACAACCTCGGTAACCCCTGAATTTAGACACCCATTGGCTAACACTGACATTTGCCCGCTGGGTGGTGGCTCGTTGCAAGGAAGGAATTACAAATACCCATCAGGCTTTGCTCTGACTGCCAGACAATCTTGAGAGGTAAAAAAAATTCCATGGGTGTGTAAGAATAAATCTGTACGTACGACCAATTGATGAACGAGGCTCGTGATTCTTTTTCTTACATCCGGAGGAAAATAGACATTACAGTCGACCCCTGCTGAACTGTCAGGCAGGTCAGACCAATAAAATAATGAGGTGAGTGGAAAGACAATCGACACCCCTTTATATCCTTAAAACATGGACACTGTCATCACTGTTCTCTACATCATCACCCCTTTATATCCTTTACACATAGACACCACCATCACTGTCCTCTACATCAACACCCCTTTTTCATCCTTTTTCATAAATGTGAGTAGCCAGATACAGGATAAAAAACGAGGGCTGAGAAATGGCATAAATCTGAAGGTGCCGTCGTTCATCTTGTGTGACACGACTGTCTGTTAAGTTATAAGTGAGCAGTGTCAGCAGCTAAAGCAGCAGGGTTGGGCGATATGTCAAAATTGCCCTACCGGCCCCCATCATTCCAACAGTTGTCGATTGCTGATATAATCGCCCACGTGCTAGTCATTTTCAGTGAATGCAATCATGGAAGAGCTTGTTGTGGAAAAACAATACAAAATCCTCTATTTGAGATTAATTTGGTTTTAAACTGAATGCAACCGGCAAGCCAAAGGACCTAAATGAAGTAATTTGCCGTCTTTGCAAACGAGTAGTGCCGGCAAGATTCGAACTGCACATACAGTTTTTGGTCGGGTTCTCAAATATGATTTATGAACTGATGGTGCTTTTCAGCACCAATCATGTGGACAGTAACCACTAAAGACATCTTAGTTGTCATTTACTCACTGCCCTGTTTTGTGAAAGACTCATCGGAAATCGGTGCAACGAGGACGTGTATATGGCCCAACTCAAACTGCCAGTTCCTATTCGCACACACTTTGAAATATGCTTATTATTTACTGAATTTGAATTGCATTTATTATTTACCGAGTTGAATTCTTGAGGAGGCAGACCAGTAAATTAGCAAAATAAAAGGACAAATATTGCGCAAAAAAACTACCCAATAAAACCCCACCACTGATTGGACTCAGCCAATCACTGATTGCTGATATATTGGTCCCACCCAAGGCTATAAAGCAGCACATTTTTCTCACCTAATAAATGTCAGTAAACACAAGCCTAGATTTCTCTTTGACACTACAGCTAAACTTGCTCAAAAGCGAGCTTCTACTAACTGCTCCCCTTTTACTTCCAATAATGTCCTGGAATTTTTGCAGTAAAATTGATGAAATTAGAAACAAAATAAGTAGTCTACCTACAGACCTTGTGATTCCAATTTCTTATAAGGACTCTGACTGTCCCTGTACTTTCACATTTTGAGACTGTCACTCTGGCAACATCATCCAAGCTGGCGTTGGCAGCCAAACCTACAACTTGCCTTCTTGACCCCCACCCCGCTAAACCTTTCAAATAACTTTGGTGGTTCTAGGGTCCCGTCGATATTAAATATTATAAATTCATCTCTTACCTCTGCCAGTGTTCCTACTACTTTTAAAACGGCCATAGTTAAGCCTCTCTAAGAAAACCAATCTTATTCTGAGGGTTTTCAATAACCATAGGCCAATCTCCAACCTACCTTTCATTTCCAAAATGTTGGAAAGAGTTGTAGCTGGTCAACTTTCGGCCCTTCTTTACCACAACAATTCCTTTGAACCATTTCAATCTGCATTTAGACTGTCATTCCCTTGAAACTGCACTCACAAAAGTCGTGAACGACCTGTTGCCTGCTATGGATTCCAATTCCACGTCAGTACCACTGTTACTTGATCGTAGTGCAGCTTTTTGGCACCATTGAGCATGGTATTCTTTTGGACTGCCTTGAGAATTACTTGGTGTTTCAGGGTCTGTCTCTGCCTTGGCTTAAGTCTTACTTACCTGATAGAACACAGCGTGTCATCAATGGTAATGTTACATCTGATTTCTCTGCAGTGAAATTACGGTGTACCCCAGGGCTAAGTTCTTGGTCATTTGCTATTCTCCCTATACATCTCTCCTCTTGGCCATATTATACGGAGCTATGGAATAAATTTCCACTGCTACGCTAATGATACCCAGCTGTATGTACACGTCAAGTCAGACAGTCGTTCTCCTATCGGAAATCTAGAGGCATGCTTGTCTGCAGTGAAAAATTGGATGTCGTCAAACTTCTTACTACGCAATTCTGAAACGGTACGAAACCCTCCAGACCCACAGTGCGCCTGTGCTGCACATGTAGCGGCAGCAAGGTAGTGTTCAATGAGAAAGTGGACAATATCAGATATCCCTTTCAGGTTGCCCATGAGTGGGTGGGTGACCACAGTTTGCCACACACTAGCCCAAGGTGGCAGTTGTGCATGTGTGGTGGGAAACACTGAGATGCTGGTTATTGGCCCAGCAAGATGAAGTCACCTTTAAGACCAAGAATGGTAGCTCTTGAGAAAAAATTTACCAAGATTTTTCCACTACGAAACATTCCCAAAATCCGGTCTTATCTGTCCATGGCTGATGCTGAGATCCTGATCCCATGCTTTTGTTTCATCCAGGTTAGATTTCTGCGATGTCTTTTTTTCTGGCCCGCTACACGCTACAACTAAAAACCTCCAGCTGGTTCAAAATGTGACTGCTAGAGTAGTAACTAAAACAAAAAAGTTTGGACCATATCACACTGATTCTAGCCTCCCTCATTCATGCTAGATCTGACTTTAAAGTGCTACTTTTAACTATAAAATTACTTAATGGGCTTGCCCTCTCGTATTTGTTAGCTCTTATACTGCCTTATGTACCTTCTCGTACCCTCCATTCTGAAAGTGCAGGCCTCCTCTATGTCCCTAGAGTTAAAAAGAAGTTTACAGGCGGCGGAGCCTTCTCTTACCGCACCCCCTTTCTTTGGAATGATCTCCGAGCCACAATCAGAGAATCTGACTCTGTAGAGTATTTCAAATCTAAACTGAAAACCCATCTGTTCTCATAGCTTTCAACTGGTCTTATTTCTTTGGTAGTTTGACTTCCTTCTGAGCTTTGTCACAGCTATCCTGTTTTGGGAGGGTCTCAGTCTCAAAATATTTATAACTGTAGGCGTTAGCAGTAATCTCTTGGTTTTGTCCTGCTGATGTTCCTAAA
>NC_079218.1:5717955-5750434 GCF_029633865.1 Lampris incognitus
GAATACCATTGCCATGAAGGGGAGTACCTGTTTTGCAACCATGTGTATGTAGGTGGCATATGTTAAATTGACATCCACATGAGTGGTCGAACCCAGGGTTCCCTAGCAGAACGTTGCCCAGAGCAACACACTTCCTCCACCGGCTCGTCGTCTTCCCACAGTGCATCCTGGTGCCATCCCTTCCCCAGGTAAACAGTGCACACGTACACGACCATCCACGTGGTATAAAAGAGAACGGGACTCATCAAATGAGGCAAACTACTTACCCTGCTCCAAGGTCCAGTTCTGACGCCCGCGTACCCATTGTAGGCATTTTCGATAGCGGACAGGGGTCATCGTGGGCCCCGGCCAGTCTTCAGCTGCACAGCCCCATATGCAGCAGGGAGCAATGCACTGTGTATTGTGACACATTCGCCTTGGGCAGGGGTGTAGCACAGCATTCTGGACCCTATACATTAGCAGTCTCTGTGGGCCCCTTTCCTCTTTTGTCTCTCGCGCATCACTTTTTGAGTTCTAGCATACTGTATATTATTTACAATCACAGTACATTAATCTATCTGACATTTTATTCAATCTATCTTAACCTAACTTGACTATCTTGCAGTGATTGAAAAAATGTATAGTACCACTTCAAACTCTGATGCATCTCAGGGAACTGATGCTGACACCCATGACATTTATTCCAATTACTCAACAGTTGTTTTCCCTCATTTTGCCTTTTCTCCCTTTGAGCTGCATTGAGAGATGCTTGTGGGGGGCAGACTAAACCATTTTGCACCTTTTGTAAGGGGTGAGAGGGGCCTCAGAGAGGGGTGAGAGGGGCCTCGGAGAGCCTCCACTATTTTCTTTAAGTCCCTCCACCCGTGTGTTGAGCCAATTTTAACTGAAGTTATGACACTAATTAGTTAGAAATACAAATTTGCAAACCAAAACAAACTTTTAATTCCAGGCTTCCCGAGCCCCCCCACTATGACGCCGCTGGCCTTGGGTGCCCAACACCCTATCGCCGGTTTGTTGCTTGTCCCTCCTCGGACTACTGTCGGTAGGTGTTGACCACCGCTGACGAGGAGCACCGCACAAGCCTTGCCGTTTCAGAGGTGCTCTGACCCAGTCGTCTGGCCACAACAAGTTGGCCCTTGTCAAAGTCGCTGAGGTTTTAACTCTTGCCCATTTCCCCTGCATCCAACACGTTGACTACGAGAAGTGATTGTTTGCTTACCATGTGATCTACCCAGACCTTGACATGGCACCTTGTTTGGAGAAGATCATTATTCGGTTCACTTGGTCATAATGTCTTGGCTCATCAGCGTATATTCTCATTACTGCATATTTTTGCAACAATGGATTTCAATGGTCAACTTTGTAATCCAATTATTCTAATACTCCAATGTATATGGAAAGCTCCGCAACAGTGATGTCAGTTACTACATCACCGGGTGATCAGAATTACATCTTTGAAATTGGACAATGTTGACGTCACTTTCTGGACGACGGACAGAGTACAAATCATCCGATGCAGATGTCGGCTCCTTCCTACCTAATTTAATTTCTGTGCCATATTCATCCAAGAGCTCCGGGTCCTCCAAATATGAGCCGAAAGAATTAAAGAAGGGTGAAAGGTTCACAGGATGAAAGATTGCATCCATCTCCAAGCTCAACTTTCCTCACTGTTTAGGAATGAGAGCCGTGTGCTCGCGGTACTTCTCAGCACTGACAGATGGCCGGCAGCTTACAGACGTCCTTCATCATTGGGAAAGATCCAGCTGTTGTTTTCAAACAGTGGTTCTTAAATCCAATTCCGTGGAAGTAGATGTTATCATTCTGCCACAGTATGCATCAAAGCGGGAGGTTAATCCCTAAACACCGGGCCTCTGTAAATAAACTGTCATTACTGGGGTTTTTTTCTCATTGACTACACCGCACAACTATTCAAATAACACTTGTTTTCTTTCCTCCGTGAGCTATTATTACATGAGTTGTGGAGCGGTGCATGACTCTTTTCCTCGGTCCTGCAGAATTCTTTGTGATTTTATAGTCTAATGGAAACAATACGTTAGCGGGTGGGGGCGGCGTAAATATTACATTTCAGGAACAAATGCACGGGGGATTGTGAAAGGTCAGCGAGAGTTTACGCAGCAATATGGGGCTACTATATGGGGGACAGGAACAAAGAGTGAATTATTTAAAGGGGGGGATTGACAGCGTAGTGAGAGAATTCGGTAATCCGGTTTACTAACCTCCACTCGATGCATCTCAGACGTTCCCAAGGACCCGGCAGCAAAACCTGATTTGATTTAACCTTCTGTCAACTTTGTTTACGGTCAGCACATCTCAGTATGTGGTGTTCGCCGGAGAGTAAGCTAGCGAAACTGCTGTGGCCCGGACCCGTTCCACACCCGACACTTTCATCCGGCCCACAAACCGCGTGGAATGACGGCACTTGGGCGGTCCGCTCCTGTTTGCCAGATCTGGGTCAGAACCAAGCCATAGCAATGCTGCATGTGCCACATATGGACCAAAGGTGGCCATATTTGTTCTGTGATATTTGGGCCATATTCACCATTTACCACACGGGCCACTTCAGGGTCACGTCCAGATCACATGTTGCCCAGAGCACCGCATCTTTGCCAAAAAAGGCCCACATTTGATTTGGCATATTTGGGCCATATTTGCTGTTATACATGTGGGCCACTTCAGGCTCTCATCCATTTTTTCAGGGCCAGAAGAAGGCCACCAGTGCCGCATCACTGCCTGAAGTGGCCCACATCCGGATGCTGTCCGGGTCTGGTAATCCGGTTTACTAACCTCCACTTGATGCATCTCAGACATTCTCAAGGACCGGGCAGCAAAACCTGATTTGATTTAACCTTCTGTCGACTTTGTTTACGGTCAGCACAGCTCAGTATGTGGTGTTCGCCGAGAGGCTGGCGTATACGTGAATCGTCTGCATAATACTTTAACAGTCCGCTGAGCTGATAACGGAGGTGTGGTGTCAGCGGAGGTAAATGTTTGCAATAACGGAAGCGGCCGGGCCCGTTTAGCTCGCAAACAATTATCAGGCCGGCGCAATCAACACCGCTTGATAACGTGCTGAATAGTGACACCGAATTCCTCATCGATCCGCCAGCTGCACAAAACAAAATCCATTGCACCGAGGAAAAACAAAGCCGTCCGTCACACAGTAAAATCCATAGTAACATTGATTCTGCGTGTGTGTGGACAGGTCGAATGACTCAAACCTCCCCCCCCCCTCTTCTTACCATGTAGAGCAATACAATAGGGGGGTGTGTTGTGATTTGAATGGAACCCCCCCCCCCCCAGAATGTTAAATTCTGGTTGAGTGGGGCGTCCGGGTAGCGTGGCGGTCAATTGCGTTGCCTACCAACACGGGGATCGCCGGTTCAAATCCCCGTGTTACCGCCGGCTTGGCCGGGTGTCCCTGCAGACACAATTGGCCGGGTCTGCGGGTGGGAAGCCGGATGTGGGTATGTGTCCTAGTCGCTGCACTAGCGCCTCCTCTGGTCGGTTGGGGTGCCTGTTTGGGTGGGGGGGGGGACTGGGGTGAACAGCGTGATCCTACCATGCACTACATCCCCCTGGTGAAACTCCTCACTGTCAGGTGAAAAGTAGCGGCTGGTGACTCCACATGTATGGAGGAGGCATGTGGTAGTCTGCAGCCCTCCCCGGATCAGCAGAGGGGGTGGAGGGAGACCAGGACGGCTCGGAAGAGCAAGGTCATTGGCTAGGTACGATTAGGGGGGGAAAAGGTGGGAATATATATATGTGTGTGTGTGTGTGTGTGTGTGTGTGTGTACATATATATGTATATATATGTATGTATGTGTGTGTGTATGTGTGTATATATATATGTATATATACAGACATATACACACACATATGTATATATATATATGTGTGTGTGTGTGTATGTATGTATATATATATGTACACATGTATGTATGTATGTATATGTGTATATATACATACATACATATATACACACATATATATGTGTATATATATATATGTGTGTGTGTATATATATTTATATATATGTAAAAAAAATCTGTCTGAGTGCACATTACTGTGTATACAAGTGTGTTTTATGCAGCTTTGCCTGTGTGTGTGTGTGTGTGTGTGCTTCAGAAAGAGAGAAACGTGTGTGTTATGGTTGAGATAGCGGGGTTGTAGCTGCGGTTGTCAGTGTGTGTGCCCATGGCTGTAACCGTGTGCCTTTAGCACTCACTGAGACCTCTGGATCCATGTCAGGGCCTTTTCATGTTTCATGAGGGCACCAGCCCAGGCTTGTTCACAGCGTGAGCTGAAGGAACAACAGGGGCTCCTGTCACTCCCTAGCACACCTATTGTACAAGGCTTTCCCCCAGCCATGATGGGAAAAAGGAAAAGCCCTTCAGAGGCGGGCGGAGATGGAGGGGGGTCCTTCTACCTCAATGGCGACGTGCTCTCGCGGCTCCATTTTGCAGCAGGAGAGGGTTTGAATGTAAATCAGCTGGTCTGTAATTCTGAATTCTCCACTTTCCAATATGTAGTTTAGGTCAGCGGGTTAAACTGGACTCGGTGAAACACGTCGGACGCTCGTGTTCGGTCAAATCTCCAAAATGAAGCCAGTGAGGGAAATGACGTCATCATAGCTGATATGCACAATGATGAATTATGAAAATAGAGCACAGGAATTTGAAGACGGAAAAAAAAAAGATCCTTTAAGCCTTCTGCATGCTTCAGACGGCCTCATATGACTCGTTTCCCTGACCAAGTCGGGCAGCCGAGCCGAGCCGTTCGTAGTGTTTCTCAGGGGTTAGAGTCGGGTGGGGTGAGAAGGAGGTGAAGTGTGTACCTGACAGCAGTTCAGACTGCTGTACACAAAGGCATGCAAAAGACACTGAATGAGAGATACAACAAGATAAACACATTCAAGTGGAAGTACACAAACAAAAGAAGAGATGCAGAGCACGAAAATAAGATTACTCAAGAAGCAAATTAGGCAACACTAATGACTATACAAGTGAAGCATTATGTAAATATTAGTAACTACTGAATTCATCATTTGTAAAGTATTTGTAAAGCAAGACATGCACCAATGGTTAGGGTGTTAATACACGTTTTATAAATACTTATTAATACTGCAGTTCATGAGTAATTCAGGTAGTTCCTAGTTGTTAGTAAGTATTTTGTGTGAGCTCATCTAAAGTGAGGACTATCTAGGCCTTACAAAGCATTTACACACGAGACTGAAAGGCCAGCAGCACCTCGAGACTCACAAAAGTCTAAAGGATCATAAGAGCCGTTACAAAGTGTAAGTACATGATTAACACACGACTTACATGTACATTTGTGCAGGAATTACTCATGAACTGCAGTATTAATAAGTATTTATAAAACATCTGTTAACACACTCGCTAACCACCGGTGCATGCCTTGCTTTACAAATACTTTACAAATGCTTTACAAATACTTTACAAATACGTTACAAATGTTATGAATACTTTACAGATGCTTTACAAATACTTTACAAATACTTTACAAATGCTTTACAAATGCTTTACAAATACTTTACAAATGTTACGAATGCTTTACAACTGCTTTACAACTGATGGATTCAGTAGTTACTTCACTCATGCTTCATTTGTGTAGTTATAATAGTGTTACTGAAAATGAAAGGAACCAAGGATTTGTGCACCATCCTTCTTTGGCACGATCGACCCGTGTCTATACTAAGCAGCCATGCCTTTCCTTTTGCTATGACACCGTTTAGATCGGGGGTGTCAAACTCCAGGCCTTGAGGGCCGCAGTGTCTGCAGGTATTTGTTGCAACCGTGCACTACACCACCTGATTTAACTAATTAGCTCACCTCCTGGATCAAGGAGGGAAAGTTTAATCAGGTGGTGTAGTGCACGGGTGCAACAGATACCTGCAGACACTGCGGCCCTCGAGGCCTGGAGTTTGACACCCCTGGTGTAGACGGTCTGAGCGCCGTCTGTGGCTGCCTGGACATCTCCTTTACTTACAAAGCAACCCGGCGGTGCGTAAAGGGGCAATGACAACCCGGGGAAACTGATGAATCTCCTCAAGGAGTCCTTGGTGAAACAATGCGCAGGGCGCCTCCGTCTGACCTCAGCTGCGCCCATAAAGCTGCGGTGACCGAGCTGATTTACCAGCTGTCTCCCCCTTTTTAGAGGCGGTGTGGCTCCTCTGGCCGTGATTGAACACTTAGGAGGGACAACTAGACGGGGTTGATGTAGAGGTGTGTTGTGAAGGACACTTGAGGGAGCAAGCCTGCGTTATTAATTGACAACACGCTCTTATTGGCGCTCTGAAACGCCAAGAGGGCTTAAATGATTTGCAGGCGAGAGAATAACCGTGACGGCTTTCGATGAGCACGTTATTGGGCCTCAAATGTGCTGCGCGAGCGATGAGGCAGGCTGAAGGCAGCTCGCTCTCGAGGTTTTTAACTAGTCGGCTTTCAGGCCTTTTATTGCAAATCATCTGCTTAGCTATTAGTAGTCGAGGGTGTTACCACGACATTTATGGTTCGTAAGCAGCGATTCCCTTTTACACCCAAGTAGCAATTGTGCACTAGTGAAACAAAAGTGCCAAAACACCCTTTCTCCCTGCTGCCGCAACAGTGAAGGGTGTGCAGGGATGTTGACGTGGAGGTGAGCTGGAAGTCTCTGGCGTTCAGTGGTCATCTCGAAGGACACGGCAGGCTTATGTACAGGTTGTTCATGCCGCCTTGAAACACTGTCAGGGTACGAATAGGAGCGAATGTGTTTCACTGGTTTATGGGGTTTTAAAGGTTGCCTAATCTGACGTTGTCCAAGCACAAATTCAAATTCAGTGTACAACAGCTGTGTGTGTGTGTGTTTGTGTATATACGTATATAGGGAATAACAATGCTGATCAAGAAGAATCCCGATAAGGGTACCACACCTTCAAACCTTCGGCCGACCTGCCTCGACACAACATGGAGGATCCTGTCAGGCATCATAGCAGCTACGCTGACGGGGTGCATGAGTCAATATAAGAGTGAAACTCAGAAAGGAATTGGGAACAACGCCACCGGGTCAAAGCATCGAGCAGTCACCCAAGACTCGAAGACCGGACAGACCAGCCTGAGCACAGCCTGGATTGAGTACAAGCAAGCCTATGATTCAATGCCCCAAACCTGGTTACAGGAGTGCTTGGCACGACACAAAGCCAACAGGACACTAATAGCCTTCATCAAGAACTCAACGCTATGGTGGAAAACAACGCCAGAGGCCAACTCAAAGACAATCACACAGGTAACCATCACATGTGGCATATACCAAGGTGATGCATTATCCCTGCTGCGGCTCTGCATAGGCCTGAACCCCCTCAGTCACGTCACAAAGAGTGGATATGGAGACAGGTTCAGAGGTTGAGTTACCATCGGCCACCTCCTATACATGGGTGACAGGATCTACAGCAACGACCGGGATGTCATTCAGACTGGACAAGTGCAGTCGAATGGTGGCAAAAAGAGGAAAGGTGGTGAGCACTGAAGGGGCTGAGTTACCCGATGACAGGATACCAGACATACAGGGCAGTTACAAGTACCTGGGTATTCCACAGGCAAGTGGAAACCATGAGGTGGCAACAAGGAGGTCAGCTACAAGGAAATACCTCCAGAGTAGGAACGACAAGGAACAGAAGACAGCAGTAGTGATCAATGCAGCAATCCTGAGCGATGGGAACATCAGGAAGAAAGAGCACGAGAAGCTAGAGGACCATCAAGGGTTGAGGGAAGAATTAGATCGGATGTGGAGGGTGAAATCCACAGCAATCCCACTGGCAATAGGAGGACCAGGAGCTGTGGCCCCCAAACCGGGAGAGTGGCTCCAGCAGACTCCAGCAACAACATTTGAGGTCTCTGTCCAGAAGAGTGTGGTCCTAGGATCAAACTCCCAGGCCTCTGGTGGAGGACCCGAGGATCTACTCATATATTTTCGTAATGTGTGTGTGTGTGGTGCTAGTGTGTGTGTGGTGTTAGTTAGTGTAGATAGCGGGACCGAAAACTAAAGCATTTATGATCCTAATTCTTTTTGGAGGTGGTAGGTATTGTCTCAGAGAGTAAGGGAAAATCCCAGAAAATTTAAATTTATGCATAATTGTGCATAAATATACAAAATATGCATTTTTCTAAAAATGGCCAAAAAAACACTTTTCTCGGCATTTCAGGTGATTCTGAGCATCTTTGATTTTTTCACCTATATAAAAAAAAGTTTCTGGGGCTTAGAAATGTTTTGGCATTATGCAAAATATATGCATTTTTGCAAAAATGCACTTATGATCCTAATTGTTTTTTGGAGGTGGTAGGTATTGTTCCAGAGAGGACCAGAAAAATAGCAGAACATTAAAATATAATTATAATAGTTATGCATAATTATGCAAAATATGCATTTTCTAAAAATGGCTAAAAACCACTTTTCTCGGCATTTCAGATGATTCTGAGCATTTGGGGGGAGGGAGTTGGAGTGGGGGGGGGTTTAGGGGCAGGGGGGAAGGCGGTTAGCTGGCAGGATGAAGAGGAGGGAGATTTAGACGGGTGGAGAACCAAACCGCTACACTGTAGCGGGGTTCTTCTAGTATATATATATATTATATATATATATATATATAGGTCTCCTTAAGAAGAAAGCCACGTTATCTTGTCATTGTACAGTTGTTCGGTCACAACGAAATGTGTTCTCTGCATGTAACCCACCCTATTTGTATAGGAGCAGTGGGCAGCTGTAGCACCCGGGGCCAACGCCAGGTCTTCTTTCCACTGCCTTGCTCAGGGGCACAGACAGAAGTATCAACCCTAACATGCATGTCTTTTTGATGGTGGGAGGAAACCGGAGCACCCAGAGGAAACCCACACAGGCACGGGGAGAACATGCAAACTCCACACAGGAAGGACCTGGGGGCAGCTTTAAGATTTGAACCCGGGACCTTTTTGCTGTGAGGCAAACAGTGCTAACCGCTGGGCCACCGTGCCGCCTTAACTATAGCACAATACATGTCTTAAACATTACTTTTTTACTTTTAAACATTTATCATTCATACCCTCCAGTGCCAGCAGTGATAGACTACACCCCACATACTGGAAAGTGCGCCCATGTGCGTTCTGAGCCATCTCACTGCATTGTAGTTTGGATGTATTTATGAGAAAAAGGGTGTCATTACTCCAGGAACACCCAGCCGCCTCTCTCTTTAGCGGGCTGTTAAAGAAACCTCGAGATTCAGAGAGGAGCTTCTAATTCCTGTTTGTATAAGTAAAAACTGCACTACAAGTACTTCCCCCTCGAGCTCTAACTTTGGGAAGTGAGAGGGACAGCTGTCGGTATTCTCTCTCCTCAATAAAGAGGATTTACTTGCCGTGAACGGTGTAAGTCCCCCTCACTCCATCTCCATTTCCTCCTTTCTCTAACTCACCTGTTCATGTATATATATATAAATATATTTGTCTCGTGCGCCGTCAGCAGGGGTGGAAAAGCCCGGCAGCAACGGGATCAGTGCGCCACTTCAGGAGTGTCGACAGGGAGCTGAGTGATCTCCTGGAAGGAGACTTAAACTCTGAGCTCTTTAATGCGTTTTTCGGGCGGCGGGGGGGGGGGGGGCAGGCGGGCGGGTGGCTACAGAGGCCCATCATCTCCTCCCGGATGGCGTGGATGTGGATGGTGCCTGCAATGTGAATAAATTAGGAGTGAGACGCTCTGTTGATGCTCCGGGAGATAACCTGGCAAAGCGTCGGAAAAACTCTTCTGCAAATAGTTCCCCAAGGTGTGAGCCGTGTGAGCAATAGCGAGCTATTCATCTTTGCACATTTAAGTGAGGCATGGTTGTGGTCTGGGCCTCGGGCGATGCAGCGGTGATTTATTTTCATCGTCTTTGCTCTGGGTTACTCTCCCCAGTTGCCTCTCTTTTCCTTCAGGTAAATCGTAGCTCTGCAGCGGGAGCCCGGTGCGAGGGCTGCGGAGGGAAACTTGACGAAACAACTATTAAACAAGGGAACGCGGAAGACTGTGGCAAAGAAAGAATGTTGTATTGTGTTCCTATCCAACAAGGCCCTAAAGTCTCGTTAAACTGCCTCCAACATGCAAATTACCACCAGAAAAGCAGTAGGCCCCCATCAATAATGTATAAATTGCCCCCATGGGCAGCCACAAATCAATAATGCTCCCCGACCTATGATCTCACAGAACAATGCATTTCAATACCGGTTCTCCAGAAAGAATGGCAGCCCTCTCTCCACCATCAAAACGAGAGTAAGAAGCAGTCTTCAGTCTCTCTCATGCTTCAGCTGAAGATGACAACCGAAAGACGTAGTCACATATTTGCAGACTCTTCAAGCCGACGTGTTGAGCGTGGCGTTCCTTAAGCTGAAAATGTGCCTGCTCGGACCCGGGTCCTTTTTAAGTGGGTGGGTCGACGTTGCTTACTGGACGGGAGCAACGTAAACATCCCTTAGTAAAGGTTTTGTTCATTGTGTCGTCCGCCAAATTTTCACGTTCACAGTAGTCCTCTTCATTAGCATCACCACCACCAACACCGTGATACCTCTCGTCCCGGTCAGTAAAACGGGGACCGAGATGGAGAGCGGCCTACCCTGCGGCGTGGCAGCTGTGTAATATGAACAGGGGTGTTTTCTGTCTGAGCCGTGTGCTTCAGACGCCTCACCTCGAGCCGTGCAGGTGTTTAGTATGCATGAGCCTGGGCAGCAGAAGACTGATAACCGTCTGCCGGGGGCCCTTTTAGCTTTTACTGCCTCCTCCTCCATGTGTAACTATCGTCCTTAATGACTCAGTTAGGACCTGATCTGAAAATAAAATCCCACGGTAAGGTTTAGAATATGGTGTTAAACAAGCAGGAGCACATTATACTCGGGGTCAGTCAAAACCATTAGCGGAATTGGATCAATTTTTAGGTTCATTACTTCGGTGTGGATTGGACGGCCTCATGGAACATTTCACTCTATAGACTTGTCCTATTAGAGCCCAGAGCAAGCTACTCTACCGTTAGCATGTGCAAAACACTCTACAATTTATGTATCCCATGCAAAATAATTACCTGGATAGCGAGGTTTTGTTTTTCTGCTATTGATCTTGGCGTGTAGGTTGTGAGGGAAGCTCGATGCCTTACTTTGTTTATCGGCAGCCAAAACAGACATGTTACCCCCCCCCGACACCGCTACACGGCTGTGCCGTTCATTTAATCAAAACCAGGGAAACAAAAAATATGTGAATCATTTATGCAGTTTTCCAAACTGTATGTCTTGGAGCGTATACGCCAGTCAGTCTTGACGGAGAAATCAAAACGTCTGAATTTCAAGATATCGTAGGTGGGGGGGATTTAAAAAGGAATTTTTTTCTTCCTCTGACAACTCAATGTTGTTTGCTCTAAGTGCTGTTGCTTGTTTTGTGATCCATGGACTCAAGCTTTTTTTCTCAAGGAGGCCAAGTTCCCACCCTTAGATGACGTTAGTGTACTGTAGATTGTGCTTATGTCGGATTAGACCGAAGGACATTTAAAGATTACTGTTGGAAAGTGAACTCTTCGCAGAAAAGGATAAAGCTGTTGAACGTACAGACAACCTGCGTACACACCATTATATATTTATATCAGAAAACCAAGTGTGCCATTTCTAACAGTGACTAGAACGTGTTGAGAAAAAGAACCTGAGGCCCTTTTTTTTCCTTTTTAATTCAAAAAAGTGACTTAATAATGGCCGATAATGGATATAGGGAGCGTTGGTTATCAGGAGTGGCGGTCTGGATAACAGAAAGAGAGCTGGCAGGGTGTGTAGCGCCGGTGCACTGCATCTGTATTCACATCACTGTGAGCTTATCGCTCAACTCTTCGGGTATGTTTGTTGCGTTCGAGACCAATTTAAATTAGTCGCTCATATCCCACTCACGCATGGGCCTTTGTGCTCGCACGGGATAAAAAAAAAACAATGTTACTGTGCTCCCACGTGGAAACGGAGCTTGCACAAGCCGCAAAGCAGGAAAACAAACACTTTGTGTTGCACGCAGACCCCAGAATCCTAGTTTACGTTAGCTTATCTCAGGTGTTGTGTTAAGATTACTTGTCAATGGGATGAGATTTTGCACGGGGGAGGGGGGGGGTGGTGTTGGTGCAGGGGATTTACTTTAGCGCAAGCGCCTGTTTAGAAATCAAACACTCGCAGAGGATATCTCAGCCGAGAGCCGCAGATTTTGCACAGCGCACACATGTTGTTATCGTGTGTGTTGCAGGCGTGTTGCGTCATAGCTGATACAGGCGTACACAGACCCATCATGGCTCCTCCTCCATGCAGCAGGTAGGGACTAGGGAGGTGAGGCGGTTGGGAAGGTTTGACTTTGGACTGAACATTTTGCTCTTTCACCACCTGACATACGGCTGGACTGCCGGAGAGGGAAATGGGATGGTGGTGGTCATTTACAGTGTTTACCTCCCTGAACACAAAACCTGGCACAACCCTCTCTGATGCCATCACGTTGAAGAGGAATCTTTTCTGCAAACATCCCCCTAAAGGATCTAGTTTTCTACAACTACCGTCTTATTTTTGTAGTTTTTTTTTGCCATCGGGCATATTCAAGATCCAAGAAACTTTATTGCCACACAACAACCAGGTGGGTGGTGTTTGTTTATGGGGGTGCCCGGGTGGCGTGGCGGTCTATTCCGTTGCTTACCAACACGGGGATCGCCGGTTGGAATCCCCGTGTTACCTCCAGCTTAGTTGGCTGTCCCTACAGCCCTGTCTGTGGGTATGTGTCCTGGTAGCTGCACTAGCGCCTCCCCTGGTTGGTTGGGTGCCTGTTCGAGGGGGAACTGGGGGGGGAATAGCGTGATCCTCCCACACACTAGGAAGCATGTAGTAGTCTGCAGCCCTCCCCGGATCAGCAGAGGGGGTGGAGCGGCGACCGGGATGGCTCGGAAGAGTGGGGTGAGTGGGGTAATTGGCCAAGTACAATTGGGGGAAAAAGGGGGAGGATATATATATATATATATATATATATATATGTGTGTGTGTGTGTGTGTGTGTGTGTGTGTATATATACATATATATACATATATATATATATATATATATGTGTGTGTGTGTGTGTGTGTGTGTGTGTGTGTATATATACATATATATATATATGTATATACACACACACACACACACACACACACACACATATATATATATATATATATGATACAGCATAGTAGCTCCATGTTAACATACCCAACTTCCCAACATAAATACATACCATAAAGAAATACTTATAGAAACATAACAACCATCGCATAATCATTAAGGGGTATCAGGGGTCATGGTTGGGGGTGGAGTTGAGAGTTGTTATTGCAGTGCAGAAAATGTTGGGTGAAACAGGTGGTTTTTTGCACTGACTGGCCTGTAGCGTGTTATGAGGGCCTGAGTTTAAAGAGGTAGTGGGCTGGGTGGGAGGGGTCGTTGATGATTTGTTGGGTGCGCAGGTGGTGAAGAGGGAGTCCATCGGGGTAAGGCCACATCCATAGAAACCGAATGGGGGTAGAGTGGACACCCCCATTCAAATCATCATAGCAGGATGGTCAGAGTGACGGCTGCTATCGTTTGTACCCCCACCGTTGCAAAGAACAGCGGCTTTAACTTCTCTATAAACTGACCTGCAGCAAGCTGTGGATTTTCTTTCCTAAGTTGCAGACTTTCTTTTCTTCTCACGTCGCAGACTCACTGAAGCGAGGCTTTGCAGTACCGACCGAATCAGCAGTGGAGTGGTGCGAACGTTTGTGGCCCCACCAATGTGTGTTGTCACCACGACAGCCGACAACAATCGCCATTTCCTATTGAGCTACTCGAATGACCACGTTGCATGTCCGTTCTACTCTCATTCAATTTCTGTCACCACGTCCTGTGATCGCTGGGGGCCTGTCCGGGGTGTCTCCCCTTCTGCCGCCCAATGACTGCTGGGCTGGGCTCCAGCACCCCCCGCGAGAGCAGGATAAGTGGTTTGGATAATGGATGGATGGGTGGAAATCCTGTGATTTTGGAGGCCCTTTTCACTTTCCGTCGGAGCTTTGTTTTGGCGATGCGGTCCGTGGTTCCACACCAGAAGTAAAGGAGGGTGTGAGGGTATCATGATATTTTGGACGCGTAACCACCGCCAGACACAACTTTACAGCAGCGTCCTGTGGGACAGTGTAACACAGTTATCAGGCATTTTGATCATCTAAACCAGTGGTTCTCAACCGGGGGTCCGCGGACCCCTAGGGGTCCGTGGTGTAATTGCAAGGGGTCCGTGAAAATAAAATCTCTTTAAAAAAAAGATCCTATGACATTTATAGAAATAGGATTATTTCACTCAAATGTGACTGAGACCTTTATCTACCTAAACTATAAAGGGTAACAGGACTTTTTTCTCTAATTACGTCTGTTTCACAAGTGTAATTTATTGTATTTTAATAAGAGATCTCGCTCCCGTTTGCGTTGTTAAAAGTTACTGAATACATATTCTGTTTTGTTACATATATCTGAAAGTTACTGAATACATATTCTGTGTTGTTACATATATCTGAAAGTTACTGAATACATATTCTGTTTTGTTAACTATATCTGAAAGTTACTGAATACATATTCTGTTTTGTTACATATATCTGAAAGTTACTGAATACATATTCTGTTTTGTTACATATATCTGAAAGTTACTGAATACATATTCTGTTTTGTTACATATATCTGAAAGTTACTGAATACATATTCTGTTTTGTTACATATATCTGAAAGTTACTGAATACATATTCTGTGTTGTTACATATATCTGAAAGTTACTGAATACATATTCTGTTTTGTTAACTATATCTGAAAGTTACTGAATACATATTCTGTTTTGTTACATATATCTGAAAGTTACTGAATACATATTCTGTTTTGTTACATATATCTGAAAGTTACTGAATACATATTCTGTTTTGTTACATATATCTGAAAGTCACTGAATACATATTCTGTGTTGTTACATATATCTGAAAGTTACTGAATACATATTCTGTTTTGTTACATATATCTGAAAGTCACTGAATACATATTCTGTGTTGTTACATATATCTGAAAGTTACTGAATACATATTCTGTTTTGTTACATATATCTGAAAGTTACTGAATACATATTCTGTTTTGTTACATATATCTGAAAGTTACTGAATACATATTCTGTTTTGTTACATATATCTGAAAGTTACTGAATACATATTCTGTTTTGTTACATATATCTGAAAGTTACTGAATACATATTCTGTTTTGTTACATATATCTGAAAGTTACTGAATACATATTCTGTTTAGTTACATATATCTGAAAGTTACTGAATACATATTCTGTTTTGTTACATATATCTGAAAGTTACTGAATACATATTCTGTTTTGTTACATATATCTGAAAGTTACTGAATACATATTCTGTTTTGTTACATATATCTGAAAGTTACTGAATACATATTCTGTTTTGTTACATATATCTGAAAGTTACTGAATACATATTCTGTTTTGTTAACTATATCTAAGTCACAACTGAAAGCTCTTATTTTTGCCCCAAAGAGTGAATAAATGCTATAATGCAATTTAAAATGCAGTTTCTACTGTTTCTATCAAATTGCAACCCCCCTCCCCCAAGATCAGGTGGAGGGGTCCTCAGGGTAGATCAAAAATACGCAGGGGGTCCAGGACCCCAAAAAGGTTGAGAACCACTGGGCTAGGGCGGCCACAGAGGCCGGGTTTCTCAGTGCATTTACTCACTTGGTAGCCGTGGGAATGTGGACGTGTTTGACCAAATATTATAAGTAGCGCTGTGGATTAAAATCCCCGATAGCCACTTCAATTCCTTTCAATTTTGGATCCCGGGTGAGAGCGAGGGAGAGCGAGAATGAATGGACCGAGCTACAGGGCATCACTATCTCGACGCAGGAAATATATGCAAAGCTATTCATGTGCTGCGGCTCTGCTGATCCATGCAGGGCCGCAGCACGCTCACAGATGCACCGGGCTGGAAACGCCAGATTACCGGGCTCACGTACGGCGGCCATCCATCGCACTTGAGAGCGGGATGATGATTTAAGTGTTTATAATGGAGGACAAGCCGCGGAGACAAAACCCCAGACACACCCAGTTCACCATCAATTTAAGAGCCCCCCCCCAACAACCCCCACCCCCCAATCCAAGCTTATGCATTCAAACTGAGAAATTCATTATTTAGATGTGTGGAGAAACAAAACGAGACGCGCTGCTTGATTCAGTTTCCGATTCGCCGGGACGGATTTGCGGCGTCCATTTTATTGGTTTTGTTCAGAGTGGAAAACAAATGACTTGACCGCAGGCAGTGATTCTGCTTTTCATCCGTTGTGTAGCGGTGCTTCGGTGAAGGCCACTTGGCTGTGGAGCCTGCGGCCCTTGCTGTAGGTGAGGGTTTGAGTGACGGCTTCTGATTCCCTTCAGCCGGCCGCTGTGTTTATGTCCGTACTGCTCGTCCGCTGTCTCTCTGCTGGTGGTTTGGTTGGAGAGCTGTTATAGACTTGACATGTTCCTGTGGTTTGCTGCTCTGCAGGAGGCCACACGGAAAGCCCCGTGATGAAACGATGTGCGATGAGTTATTATTGACGTATGTGCGTTCGTGCATGTGTGTGTGTGTGTGTGTGCGTGTGTGCGTGCACATACGGGCATGCATTCATTCAGCTTTGCGGTAGGTTGGGTTTTTTGTTGTTGTCTAGTTTAGATCTCATTTGATCTCAGACCTTTTGGCTCTATCACATCGTTCTTGTCCTCTTCTCTCCCTTGCAGCACCAAGTCATCCATTAACCAAGCCGCCTATCCTAATCAGGGTCGCGGGGATGCTGGAGCCTATCCCAGCAGTCACTGAGTGGCAGGTGAGGAGACACCCTGGACAGGCCACCAGGCCATCACAGGGCCCTAACACACACACACACACACACACACACGTTCACATGTAGGGACAATTCAGTCCGGCCGAGTCACCTGACCTACACGTCTTTGGACTGAGGGAGGAAACCGGAGCACCCGGAGGAAACCCACCCAGACACGGGCCGAACATCCAAACTCCACACAGAGGACGACCCCCAAGGTTGGACTACCCCGGGGCTCGAACCCAGGACCTTATTGCTGTGAGGCGACCGCGCTAACCACTGCGCCAGCGTGCCGCAGCATCAGGTTTTGCTACCAAGACCAGTGCATTCTTCTTTTTTTTTTTATTCCTCCCTGTCAGCTGGCGCAGAGTAGTGTCACCTTCACCCCATCAGTGCAGGGGTCACCGTGTGAACCAGCTGGCTGTTGAGATGAATCAGTGAGCCACACAGTCCTCGCTCGGCAGAAAGAGGGGAGGCGCTGCTGAACAGACGTGAGGTTTGTGTCTGTAAAACATACCCACGCTTTAGTGGCTGATGTTAAACTCCACGTGTCAGCTAACTGACTGTAGGAGCATGGAATAAAATAATGGTGTAACTGCACATAGTCACATGATTAACTGTGAGGTACATAGAGGGGATATTTTAAAACAGTTGTAAATGTACTCCATTTGCCTTTTGTACCATATGGATTAGATTTATATGAGCTTTCTATGGATAGATAGATCGATGGATAAAACAACTACAGACATCCCTTTAAAAGACTTGAAGGCGGCCATCCCACTGGGCTTGAATGTGATGCACCGTAACATCTTCCGTCTATCTAATGAGCATGAACCTTGGTTATGCTGAGAAACCTGGCTTCCTCTTTACCGTGTCTTTGCATCTCGGCCTCTCGGTTTTCTGGCGCAGCTCATTACTTTAGCAGGGCTGCTTAGTTAAAACACACACAAAGACACATGCACGCACACATGCACACACACACAGCTCAGCGGGCTACAGCAGTGGGTTCTGGTGCAGGGGAGGGTGAGGGGTGGGTACAGGTTTGACAGTACGCGGTGGGCTGCTGCCTAACAGACAGGCAGAGAAATGCATGGCAGCGTAATTGCAGTGAAGGGATAATTTGACATCCACTTGGTTATGATAGCCCACGGGTTTCTCTGGTTCTTTCTGAACCCATCTGCCGACACGTGCACAGGCATACATGTCAAGCATGTGTATGTGTGTGTGTATGTGTGTGCATGTGTACGTGCACACACACACACACACACACGCCTAACTGCATACAAACATACCTGAGACTATGCTGTCAGTAGAGTTCCTACTTTAGGGCAAAGCTCACTTATCGCTAGTGAAAGTGATTGATTAAGTGTATCAAATCATCTCATCTCATCTCATCTCATCTCATCTCATCTCATCTCATCTCATCATCAGCCGCTTCTCCGGGGTCGGGTTGCGGTGGCAGCAAGCTAAGTTGGGCACTCCAGACGTCCCTCTCCCCAGCAATACCTTCCAGCTCCTCCTGGCGGATCCCGAGGTGATCCCAGGCCAGATTGGACACGAAGTCCCTCCAGTGAGATCTGGTTCTACCCCGGGGTCTCCTCCCAGTTGGACGTGCCTGGAAAATCTCCAAAGGAAGGTGCCCAGGAGGCATCCTGATCAGATGACCGAACCACCTCAACTGGCTCCTTTCGACACGAAGGAGCAGCGGCTCTACTCCGAGCTCCCTCCGGATGGCCGAGGTCCTCACCCTATCTCTAAGGCTGAGCCCAGACACCCTACGGAGAAGACTGACTAGTAAGTTGAGAGCTTTGCCTACCGGCTCAGCTCCCTCTTCACCACAACGGTCCGGTGCAACGTCCACGTTACTGCTGATGCTGCACTAATCCGCCTGTCAATCTCCCGCTCCATCCTACCCTCACTCGTGAACAAGACCCCGAGATACTTGAACTCCTTCACTCGAGGCAACAACTCATCCCCAACCCGGAGGGAGCAATCCACCATTTTCCAGTAGAGAACCATGGCCTCAGACTTGGAGGTGCTGACTCTCATCCCGACCACTTCACATTCACATGCAAACCGCCCCAGTGCGCGGTGGAGGTCGCGTTCTGATGAAGCCAACAAAACCACATCGTCTGCCAAGAGCAGAGATGCAGTTCTGAGTTGACTTTGATCTTTTGATTAGACATTTATGACATTTTTTGATCAAAGTGTATCAAATCAAATGTAAAAATGAAAAAAACAAGCTTTCCATCGCTTCACTTCTGCCGTCATGAGATCCTGCCTTTTCTAGAGGATTTCAGTCTGCAGCAGGGGAATCCAAAGTGAGACTTGGTGCTGTTGTCTCATGCTGGTAGGTAGTTTGTTTTAAGAGAAAAGTTTCAGTTTCATCCTCATTTCAATGGGAATTTATCACCCGCAGGTCCACACGAATCCCGCCTTGCAGGGATGGGCAACCTGATCCAGAAAGGTCCGCTGCGGGTGCAGGTCTTTGTCCCAACCAAGCAGTTACACACCTGAGTCTACAAATCAAGGTCCTTAATGAAGACTATTGGTTGACTAATAGAATCAGGTGTGTAAGTGCTTGGTCGGAACAAAGACCTGCACCCGCACCGGCCCTTTCTGGATCAGGTTGCCCATCCCTGATAGAGTCTTACTGCTGCTCAAGGACAAAAAAGCACGAGGGCTTGATACCAGCAACAACAACAACAAAAAAGAGAAAAGTTTAAATGTGTTTTGATATCCTCCCATTTTCCCTCCCTGCCTCCCTTCCTCTCTTTGTGTACGCTGATTTATTGAGCAAATAGAAGCTGTCGTGATTGTCTCCCCCCCACCTCCCGTCTCCACCCGTATAGGCCGCTCCTGCTCTGTTTTTCATGGATGAAGCTGAATAAAACATGACTGACATCTTGTCATCTCTGAGAGGATGGACGGAAAATGGAAAGGGAAATGGAAAAATCTCACCTCTGTGCATTTGCCAGTGTCAGGGTTGGGGGTGGGGGGGTTGGTGGAGGGGTGGGGGGGTTGATACAGATATGTATTGTGGAGCGACTCTATACACGTCTGTTTTAGGTACCAATGTCAGATTTGCACAGATTTAAATCTGAGATCTCAATAAGGGACAGCCAGCTAAAATCCCCATTTCCACAGAACCGTTCACCCGCACTCCGCCCCAACCGATCCCCCCCCCCGTCTCGCTGCTATCTGACTCATCCGTGGCGCCCTAATCTCATGCATTAATATTGCAGATCTTCTGATTTCTCAGGCGATTGCCTTGCCTTGTCTAATCTCCGCTAATAGAATTTCTTGATGTCCTGGTAATCACAATACAATCTTCCTCTGATCTTAATCCACCGCTGATCTTTTCCCTTGTTGATCATTCTCCTCCTCCATCCCCAATCCATCAATCCTTTATTCCCCTCAGGCCCTCTTTTCTTTTCCTCTCGCTGCTGTTTTTATTTATTTCGGCTCCAGATCCATCAGGCAGAAATGCATTCCCGCGCTCAGCCCCAAACCCTCAGTTTGCTGCTAACCCTCCCCGCCCCACCCCACCCCAGTCTGCCACAGTATGATGTATGGCTCTACTCCGGGCCCCGTGGCCCCCACCACTGTAGCTGCAATCACTGGAAGCTAATGTCATAACCCAGGAGGAGGGAAAGCACAGCAAGCACGCTGCACACAGATGCACCTTCCCTAGGTGGACAGGCCTCCACATCTGGACTGGGAAGGACTTGTGCTGGCAGTGGACGGGCTCCTGTCTGAGCAGGAGACGGGTTTGGCCAATTTAGGGCCAAGTAAATGTGCAGCTGGGCAGCTGACCATCGCAATCATACTCACTGGTGAGTTTTCTTTAGAGGCCTCAGCGAAAATTGGGTTGTAAGCGTTCTGAGGCAGTGTTGCTACAGTACACTGAGGAGAAATTTCACTGCTAGTTATGTGCACGTCCAGATAAGCTCTGGCCTGGTGGTCTGTCTAGTCTTTTAAAACTATAACCGCCCCAGTGCAAATCATTTTGACAGATGTAAAAAAAAAAAAGTTCTCCTCCCAAGAGAGCTGCTCTACATTGCCTGCATGTACTGGTGTGCTTTGTAGCATGTGAGCGTACGAGTTTCTCAACATTGGAGATTAGAAAACCAACGTCTCAGCCAGCCGGCCTCGTAGTTGATAGCTTCTACCGTCCACTGATGTCGGTAGGGCGGGCTATTCCGTTGCCTACCAACACGGGGATCGCTGGGTTCGAATCCCCATGTTACCTCCGGCTTGGTGGGGCGTCCCTGCAGACACAATTGGACGTGTCTGCGGGTGGGAAGCCGGATGTGGGTATGTGTCCTGGTCGCTGCAATAGCGTGATCCTCCCACGGGCTGTGTCACCCTGGCGAAACTCCTCACTGTCAGGTGAAAAGAAGCGGCTGGAGACTCCACATGTATCGGAGGAGGCATGTGGTAGTCTGCAGCCCTCCCCGGATCGGCAGAGTGGGTGGAGCAACGACCGGGATGGCTCGGAAGAGTGGGGTAATTGGTCAAGTACAACTGGGGAGAAAATCCACCCCCCCCCCTAAAAAAAAGCAGTTTGTAGCAGAAAAGGTGGTGGGACAAGGTTGAAATTGGCCGTTGGATGGAGTCTTTAAAAGAAAGACTTTTTGTTTGGAATAATTTCGCATTCCTGTTTCTGAAATTTCTGCATCGCATGTAATTGCAGTCTTGCTTGTTGCCCGGCCTGGGAGATCACTCCTTTCCTTTAAACTCTGCTGAGCAGCGGTGCAGTTGACCCTCGGAGTCGATCGGGGGGCGAGGGGGGGGGGGTCTCTAACTAGAACAATTAAATGAACAGCAGGACATGGATTTCTGTGGCCTCCGATAAATGTGGTGCGGGGAGTTATAATATGTGTGACTAATGAAGCGCTCACAGTATTTAACCACGCTTCTCAATATGCAAAATAACTGGCACCCACTCTGTCTTCTCCGCTCCTGAGATCCAGCGTTTAACTGTGCTACCCCCCTCCCCCCTCCTGCACGTATGGAGGGAACGTAATTATAGATTTAAGAGACTGATGAGATGAGCTTCGCCAAGGCCTTACAGGCGACGGAGCTGGCGGTGAAACCTGTTCTCGGTCGGTGGGATAATGGTTCGGCGTAAGATCTCATTGACGGAATTGAGGTTGCAGGATCTGACAGGTAGTGTGTGGTTTGATGGTATCAAATGGTCCTCAGCCCGTTAAATCCCGTGGGACTAGCTAACGAGGCGCTGCTTTGTTATTGACGACCCCGTGATGGATTATTAATCCCTGCCGGGGATGTGATTTGCGGCGCTAAAGGCCCGTGTTGTCCCTGTAGATGAGGCGGGCTACATGACGCCCTGCAGCTTTGTATTAACATATCTCTGGTCCGTCTGCCAGATTGCATCACTTCTCTCCCCATTTGTCACCCGCGCTGGATCAGCTTGTTTTCCGTTATTCGGCGCAGGTTGCCGTCGCCGGTGCTCCAATCAAACGGGGCCATAACGCAACTGTCAAGATACAGCAGCCGCACAATTGATGCCCCGTGCCCTCCTCCATGCATTCGTTTTGGCGTACGGCGCTATCAAGGCCGTGAGAGGTTTTCCATTACCGCTGGGCCTGTGCCACGGCCGCCTGTAATTACGGCCTGTGTGTAATCACAAGCTGCAAGCGCCCAGATAAAGAAACAGAAAGCCATGTTCGTGTAGGACCCGAGACAGCCTGCCGTGGCCACCCTCGGCACCTCGCGGAAAGACGGGAGTCTGAACGGCTTCATGAACCCCCGCGTCACCTCGGTGAGCAATGCTTTAAACCATTGTGACTCTGCAATGCAAACACGAAGGCCGCCCTTATGCCGCTTGTTGACGGAAATGACTGATGATGATGGAAGATGGTCATGATGAAGGGCTCCGGGGCTCAAACTGCGGTCAAACGCCCCTATTGGGAAAACGTGTTCTTCATGAGGACAAATAATACTAAGAATTCAGGAAGAGAAATATAATTTTGCCCACCATTCGTAACACGCGTTTCTGTCACGTGGAAAAAGAAGACGAGTGAAAACACCGGGTGGTAGCTTCTTTGCCCTTTGACCAGTCCCTTTGTTCGTGCTTAGGGTGGACTGAAAGTACCCAACTTAAGCATGGAACAGGGCAAGCTGGCGGTGATTAAAGGGGAAGAAAAGGGCTAATTTGCAAGCAAATGGAGCTCATCAGATACTAGATTCTACTGTAGACTAGACTAATTGAAGAGCTTGACAAAAACATACAGGGAGCTCTGTTAAAAGAGAAATAAAGGAGCAGTGATTCTATTGCGATCTGTTCAATATTCAGCGGACACTCCGTGACTCCTCGTCACTTCTGATGAAGGAGGACGTTTAGTTTGCTGCTGAGCTCTGAAGTCAGCTGTGCACTGCAAGGAAATGCACACTGTCAAATGGCGGCACGGTGGCGCCGTGGTTAGTGCGGTCGCCTCACAGCAAGAAGGTGCTGGGTTCAAACCCCAGGGTTGTCCAGCCGTGGGGGTCACCCCAGGTCATCCTCTGTGGGGAGTTTGCCTGTTTTCCCTGTGTCTGTGTGGGGCTGCTCCGGTTTCCTCCTGCAGTCCAAACACATGTACTAGGTCAGGTGGATGGGCTGTACTAAATTGCCCCTAGGTTTGAATGTGTTGGACCTGTGTTGGGCTGGCGGCCTGTCCAGGGTGTCTCCCCACCTGCTGCCCAATGACTGCTGGGATAGGCTCCAGCATCCCGCCACCCCAGTTGGGATAAGCAGCTTGGATACTGGATGGACGGATGGGCGGCACGGTGGCGCAGTGGTTAGCGCTGTTGCCTCACAGCAAGAAGGTCCTGCGTTCGAATCCCGGGGTTGTCCAACCTTGGGGGGGTCATCCCAGGTCTTGGAGGTCATCCCAGTTTGCATGTTCTCCCCGTGTCTGCAGTGGGTTTCCTCCAGATGCTCCGGTGTCCCCCACCATCAAAAAGACATGCATGTTAGGGTCAGTACTGCTGTCTGTGCCCTTGACCGAGGCATGACAAGGCGAACTGGAGTTGGGGTCTCTGAGTGCTGCATGGCGGCAGCCCACTGCTGCTAGCTACACAGCTAGGACGGGTTAAATGCGGAGCATAACTTCCCCACAGGGATCAGTAAACTATCTCAAAATAATAAATAACATAAATAACAAGGACATACTTCAGACTTGTCCTTCCCGTTTGTTTGTTTGTTTGTTTGTTTGTTTGTTCCGCACAAATGGATCATCAGTCGTCTCCCAGTCCAGTTAAACAGATGTAAACTTAGAAATCCATATTGTTCTCCAACAATGTCAGTAGTAAAAGGATTTGCATGGATTTTAATCACTTTCGAGATCTGATCTATTGTCTTGCTCATCTTCAGTGACGTGCCTGTTCCCCCCGCAGGCTAAATAAAGCCCTCGGGAAGGGCGAGCCGCCCCCGGCTGGAAAGAGTTGTAGAAACATGTGTCTGCTGCCTTGTCAGCCATTTTAACTTTTACGGCACATTTGTGCAGATGACGGCGTGTTTACGAGAGGGATTTTTCATCTGATTTGGGATTTACGTGCTCGGTTCACTGCAGAGAGGGCCTGTGAAGCGTTGCCACGTCTGTCTCGCCAGCAGAAAGCTGTGGACCGTGGAGGAGTCGACCCGCTCGCACAGCCAGGTCAGGGCGACTCGACTCGATGATAGCGGCGGTCTGAGCTCCCTGGTACCTCACCTTCAGGGTAAATAACCTCTTTTTGCAGTTTAAAGGTGGTGTAAAGCAGCAGCTTTGTTCAGTTGCTGCAGAAGGCGGTGGCGGCGGGGTCCTTTTCATCGTGGCTCCACACCAGATAGTTCCATTAGGAGCCGTTTGAGTGAGAACACAACTGGTCTCCAGACCTAATGATCTATGTTTGTCATGTACTTACATCTGGTGTGTGTGTGTGTGTGTGTGTGTGTGTGTGTGTGCGTGCATATTTCATCTGTTTGCAACTAGATCCGTTTTTTATTTTCCATTTTCTTTGCACAATTTGTGAGAAGGGACCTTCTTTTGACATAACCGAGCAACGCACAGTATAGTGTGTCACCCTCCAGCTTCATGTCGTTGTGCGATACGCAGCCATCTAAACACTTCTATCATTCATCATTACCCTCCAGGTTCATAAAACCCTCCACCTGGGAAAGCAGCCGCTCCCCGTCAAACCTCAGGCTTAAACCGTTTGACCCCGTCAGACGTTCACCTGACCCCACGTCAACGCTATTTAAATCCCACTTGCGCTTAGCAGAGGCCGGTGGCTTCGCTCAGCTGAATTGCGTCGGTGGTCGTGTTAATTTGCATGGCTAAGAACCATGAATTTCTCTCGTCTTGCAGCATCAGTGTGGAGTCGGCTTGTGATGGCGGCTGCCAAGTCACGTTTACTCGTTTGGCCCTTCATCACCGTCGTTCTCAGGAGGCTTTACATTCACACAGTAAGAGATGGGCAGAGACAGTAAATGACAGCCGACGACGCCCTCTGTCCGTAGACCCATGACTCGGATGAGGAAATACTCCAGGGGGTGGGGGTGGGGGGGGCATTTGGGGAACAAGGACACGCGGTGTCACCGATGCAAAGCGGGACCGTTGTGTTGGGTTTGTCCCTGGATGTAGGTCTGGTGCTGCTGCACAGTTTCAGATGAGTTATTAACGTTGAATAATATTCATATCAAATACTGACTGGACTCTTAAAGGATAATTCCGGTTTTTTTTTAAACTGGGTCTTATTTTTGTATTTATTTTTTTTACCATGATGAGTATCGGTTATGGCATTTGACTCACCAAGTTCATTTTGGGGATGTTGGCCACTATAGAGCTGTATCCAGTACTGATCCTGTGTCCAAAATCTCAGTCATGGAGGCGTCCGGGTAGCGTGGCGGTCTATTCCGTGGCCTACCAACGCAGGGGATCGCCGGTTCAAATCCCTGTGTTACCTCCGGCTTGGTCGGGCGTCCCTACAGACACAATTGGCCGTGTCTGCGGGTGGGAAACCGGATGTGTGTGTGTCCTGGTCGCTGCACTAGCGCCTCCTCTGGTCGGCCAGGGCGCCTGTTCGCGGGGGGTGAACTGGGGGGAATAGCGTGATCCTCCCCACGCGCTACGTCCCCCTGGTGAAACTCCCCACTGTCAGGGGAAAAGAAGCGGCTGGTGACTCCACATGTATGGGAGGAGGCATGTGGTAGTCTGCAGCCCTCCCCTGGATCGGCAGAAGGGGTGGAGCAGAGACCAGGACGGCTTGGAAGAGTGGGGTAATTAGCCGGGTACAATTGAAGAGATTTATTTATATAAATAAATAAATAAATAAGGTCAATAATGGAGCCGGTGGGTGAGACGATATCCTAACCGCTGCACACAATGGCAGAAACAGTGAAAATAAGACCCGGATGGTAAAGATCCCAGAATTATCCCTTAGCGCTGACATTGTGAAACAGATGCATTTGCGCTGGTTCCACAGAGCTAAAAGCTGCTCATCTGGAGCATGTTTTTAGCTAGGCAACAACCCAGCAACGCTAGCTGACTCACCAGAAACGCTTAAAAACTTTTATCTCAAGGTTTATGTGTTTGATTGGGTTAGAGGTGATAGAGAACGTCTTACTTGCATCTCTGTTGATGGTGTTTCTGTGAAATCCCACCTCGAATGACACCGCACGGACGATACCAAGAGGCCGAACACGAGGGAGAGGCTATAAGAGAGAGTAGAGTTGGGGGGGTGCAGTAAAGGTCAACTTTGTCAAATGTTTAACCGCACAGGGTGGATGCTGGGACGGCGGTGCATGCAGAACAGAACACGTGAAGCCTCCACGCCAAACGTCTAACAGCCCCGTCCGCCTCAGCATGACCAACCGAGAGCCACAGAAGTCCTCCTGGAAAGAAGAAGAAAAAAGAAAAGTAATAGAGCTCTCATAGAAAGCAGGAGGCAGACCCGGACACATCACTCACACGGACAGATCAAGAGAGGATACAGAGGGAGAATGACGCATAGCTGTCACAAAAGCTGTCTTCACATAGAGCTGCCCTTTATCTCAGAAGAAAAAAAAAAGAGAAAAAGAAAGTGTGTCTAGAGAGAAGCCAGCTTCTAAATTGCAGCACTACAAGCCAACCAGCTCCGCTGAGACCAGGAGATATTTTCAGCAGCCGGCATATGGAAGAGATCGAGGCTGAGACCAGCTAAACCGGCCCATATGGAGCCTCAGGTTGCTCACCATCAGCACGAATTCCACGGCGTCCCGGGGGGGGGACGGGATTTGGGGAAAAAGCCCGACATGTAATAACAATTTGGCTGCAACATGGCAATCTTCACCCAGAATAATCCACTCCTGATCTTGAGGGTTTTTTGGGGATTTTTTTTTTTTTTTTGAGGAGGCCATGGGAACCGATTGTAGTCGAGAATTAGGAGATTTTGGTCTCTAGAGTCAGTTAAATCATTTTAACAGTTGAATAAAACCAATGACTTGATCAGTCAGCCCTGACAAAAAAAAGATAAACGACCTCCCACCCCACCCCCAAGAGCTTCTTTGAGATCCTGAACACAAGGACTTAAAAATGACTCTCGGCGTTTTGTGATTAATATATGAATAGATCTGAGAATTTCATTAAAAATTTGGGTGATTTGGCAACCCGAATAAGCACTTCTTCCTCCAAATGTCCTGCAAAGATCAGTTCTTGCACACATCAGCACCCTCCTAATGGCTCTCTTCCCTTACATTCTGGTGATGAGCCAGGAGTTTCATGAACCTGAGAGATCCCAGATGTAGAAAATGTCTAGATGTCTGTATCACTATAGTACTCTTCCACTCAGTATTGATGACAAATCTAGACAAATAGTCCGTTCGGATCAGGCTCCCACAGCACAATACAAGACACACTGCGAATGTCTGTCTCGGTTCTCGGCTGTATCTGCAGAGGACGTCTTCTGTAGGCCGAAGGTTGGCTTGAAATGGCCTTGGTGAGGTTGGTTTGTAAAGGTGCAAGCCCATTTCGATCGAGACAAGGTCACATAATGCCGTAGAATATAGTAGACTCTTCCGTTTGTCCCTTAACTTTAGACTTACATCTGTAAGATGACTTTTATTATGAATACAGTTGATTAATTAATAAATGCATGTTTTCATCTCATCTCATCTCATCTCATCTTCAGCTGCTTCTCTGGGGTTGGGTCGTGGTAGTAGCGAGCTAAGTAGGGCACTCCAGACATCCCTCTCCCCAGCAACACCCTCTAGCTCCTCTGGGGGGATCCCAAGGCGTTGCCAGGCCAGACTGGACATGTAGCCCCTCCAGCGAGTTCTGGGTCTACCCCGGGGTCTCCTCCCAGTTGGCCGTGCCCAGAAGGAGCAGCGGCACTACTCCAAGCTCCCTCTGGATGGCCGAGCTCCTCACCCTATCTCTAAGGCTGAGCCCAGACACCCTGCAGAGGAAACTCATTTCAGCCGTTTGTATCCACGATCTCACCCTTTCAGTCACTACCCAAAGCTCAGGACCATAGGTGAGGGCTGGAACGAAGACTGACTGGTAAACTGAGAGCGTTGCCTTCTGGCTCAGCTCCCTCTTCACCCCAACGGTCCGGTACAACGTCCACATTACTGCTGATGCTGCACCAATCCACCTGTCAATCTCCCGCTCCACCCTACCCTCACTTGGGAACAAGACCCCGAGATCCTTAAACTCCTTCACTTGAGGCAACAACTCATCCCCAACCCGGAGGGAGCAGTCCACCATTTCCCGGTAGAGAACCACGGCCTCAGACTTGGAGGTGCTGACTCTCATCCCGGCCACTTCACACTCAGCTGCACGCTGGAGGTCGCTTTCCGATGAAGCCAACAAAACCACATCATCTGCGAAGAGCAGAGGTGCAGTTCTGGGGTCCCCAAAGTGGACACAGTCCTCATCTTGGCAGCGCCTCGAGATCCTGTCCATGAATATCACGAACAGAATCGGTTTTCATGTGGTTTTTTTGGTTTTTGTTTGGTGGAATTCCCGGGCCTATTAATCTGAAATGTTTCTCCAGCATGAAAGTGCTGCAGGCCGGCGGTGAGGGAAGTTGGCCGACTATCTTCTGATGGTTTTCGTCGCGTTGTCTCATGTCATTTGACTTTCGGTGTCCCTTCGACGGTGTGTCATCCTGGCACCGAATAGAAGCCCCGGGTAAGAAGAGTATACTGCAGAGAGCAGCAGATCATCCTTTTGATCCCCATAATCTGTCCAAATCCACAGGAACAATGACTCTCCATTATGGAGACAGAAAACAGGCGTATTAACATGGCGAGGCTCGTCCCTGGGGCTCCGTGTTATCGGAGATGCTGGAGTGGCTGCAGACTCCCGTGTTCACA
The DNA here is from genome assembly GCF_029633865.1 of Lampris incognitus. NCBI lineage: Eukaryota > Metazoa > Chordata > Actinopteri > Lampriformes > Lampridae > Lampris > Lampris incognitus. The sequence continues at coordinate 5,747,226 of NC_079218.1, forward strand.
CAGTTCTGATAGTCATATGATGGTAAGTGTTTATGGGCACCCAATTAAACACATGTTGTAAAAAGCACAGCGACCCCCCCCCCCCGCAGGCTGCGAGCCGGTGACACCGACCCCCCCCCCCCATAATGGACTGCTGCTGGAGGCAGGACGGCAAATTAATGGCTGTGAAACGTCTCGCATCCGATAACGCGAGCGGGCGACTCGTTGCAGCAGGGAGAGAAATGAGAAACGAATGAAGTCACGGGCGCTCCCATCTCCCTCCCACGCATTCCTCCTTTTGCTCGATCTCCTCACCCCCCCCTCCTCCTCCTCCTCCTCCTCCCCCCTACGCTCGCCCTATATCCTCCCCCCACGCTCCCCAAACATTTCTCGTGTCACTTTGTCTTTTATAATGCACTTCATTTGGGGGCTTACAAATTCTATTAGGGTGATGGGGAGTGTTTGCGCGGCCCGGCTGTCGGCTGCCCTCAGACTGTTGGGGTGGGGGGAGGGGGGTGAGCTGTCTGGGAGAGGGGGGGCGGTAGCGAGCCCCCTAATACTAATAAACGAGCTTGACTTTGCCTCTTCTGGCCTGTGAGATGAGAGGGAAAGGGGGGGGCCAAGTAATTGGAAAATATCCCTGCTTCCTATTCCAGAGAGACATCTACCCATCCTCTCTCACACACACACACACACACACACACACACACACATACACGCACCATTTACCCCTTAGCTCATCCCTCTTTCACCCTCCCAAAATGAAGTGTACATTTCTTTTTTCCCCCACGGTAACATTAAAATAAACACACACACGCACACACGCATGCATTTATGCATGGCTGTGGACAGTTACTCTGATTTGAGGAGTCCTCTGCAGAATGTGGATGGTGAGGAGGTGCAGGGTTAACGAGAGCACAATAAATATTTGCGTGTCTCTCTGTGTGCTGTGCAGCCTGCAGAGTGGGAAGGGGAGGTTTGCAGGGGTGCGTTCGCTGTCGAGCTCGCCTGTGATGATGCACGCAGAAAGACAAGCGCGGCGTTAATAACTCTGCAAACGTGGTGCCCACGCAAGTCCTGAAACGAGGAGGTGAGTGACCTGAGGTGAGTGACAGCGGCAGTCACAATGGCACAGGGATGAGTGGCGTAGCTGCAAAGCACAGCTGTTGTGCGGCTTGTTGTGAACACATTGATTTGGGATCATTGTCTTAAATGTGCAGTTGGGAGTACACCGAGTGCTGACTGCACATTTCCAGTTAAGTGGCTAGCATAACGTATCATTTACATTACACACATATCCCGAGTGGATGTTAACGCTGACGTTTTAAAATAAATGTTTTTGCACCGGTTTAGCAGAGCCAAAGTGAGCTTGTATGAACAGTGACTTCAGCTAACTGACACCCCATAAAAGTAAGCTGATACATCAGAAACACATAAAAGCTGTTGTCGAAGGACCAAGGCTGGATTACGAACCAAGCAAAATGGGCGACTGTCCCGGGGCGCCGGTTCAACACGTTTGTGGAAAGTTGATTAAATGCAAATTTGTTGGGGAACATGTACCATCTAAGTGCAATATCAAGGGAACTGATGAGGGCCTTAGGAGGAGCCCTGCGGTATTCTCTAGTGCTGATGCCCTGTTGGGTAGAAGGCAGAAGGGGCCTGTGTCAGAATCTCATTTCAAGACCCCCGTCTGAGCGTGTTAAAGGTGATAAAGCGCGCCTTACTTACATTTACTCATGATGCTTTTACCCAAAGTGACTTACAGGACGGTGTCATAGAGTGCTACATAGTAATATCATGGCCAGGAGTGCATGTCACGGCAAATGTATTTAGTCTAGGTGGGCCTTAAATCATCAAGAGGTCTCTGACTTGCTAATGACCTACTTGCTTTTCTGTCGATGGTGTTTCTGTTAAATCCTACCCTGAATGAAATCACATGGGCAATATCAAGTGATAGAATACGAAGGAGAACCTCAGATAGAATAATGGTGGGGGGGGGGGAGAATATATTTTACAGTTTTCTTCCCAATGTGGTGAATAATGTTCATTAAAAAAACCCAAATCTTTTTAACGTCTCACAAAGCATATCAAGTTCAAGTTTATTGCCATATAAATTTAGAATAAAGTGAAACTCTTGTGCTCTGGCTCTCTCTGCCTTAATACAAGGGACACAAGGACACCGCCCCCCCCCCCCAAAAGACTGTGTACACTGAGGTCATATGTCATATACACAATATACAGTACACGATAACAATGTAAGGTGCATATGGGGGCATCAGCTGTTCAGCAACCTGACTGCCCGTGGAAAGAAACTATTACCGAGACGGGTGGTGTGCGATGTGATGCTCGGGCAGCATTTTCAGGTGGAAAGCGTGAGAACAGAACATGAGCGAGGTGGCTGGTGTCCTTGATGATGTGTTGGGCTTTCCTTTTGCAGCGAGTGGTGTAAACAAGTTGTGGTAGTTGCGTGCCGGTGATTTTTGCTGCTGTCTTTACAGTCCTTTGAAGCAGTCTGCAGACCTGAGCAGTCAGGCTGCCAAAGTGCACTGTGATGCAGCCTGTCAAGACACTCACAGTGGTACTACGATAAAGGCTCATCAGGGTTTTGGTACTCATACCAAAGTTCTTGGGTCACCTCAGAAAATACAGTCTCTGCTGTGCCTCCTTCAGGATGCAGTTGGTGTTGAGAGACCACGTGAGGGTGTCTGTGATGTGTAATCTAAAACTGTCCACAATTTCAACAGGTGTTGATGTTTAGATTGCGGTTGTTGCCATGGCACCACGTGGTGAAATCTTCCACTTCCCCCTAAAGGTCCTCTCATCACTGTCACTTATTAGTCCACGGCCTCCGTGGTGTCATCTGCAAATTGAATGATGCTGTTGTTGTCGTATTTGGCAACACAGTCGAGAGTAAACAGACTGTTCTATTGTACTTCTATTGTACTATATATTGTACTGTATAATACATATATTCTTAGATGCACTCACTCTCAAACATTTTTGCTGACGGGACCATCTACACCAGGGGTGTCAAACTCCAGGCCTCGAGGGCCGCAGTGTCTGCAGGTATTTGTTGCAACCATGCACTACACCACCTTATTAAACTAGTTCCTTTCCCTCCTTGATCCAGGAGGTGAGCTAATTAGTGAAATCAGGTGGTGTAGTGCACGGTTGCAACAAATACCTGCAGACACTGTGGCCCTCAAGGCCTGGAGTTTGACACCCCTGGT
>NC_079218.1:5750634-5790634 GCF_029633865.1 Lampris incognitus
TGTCTCTGTCTCTGTCTCTGTCTGTCTCTCTTCTCTCTGTCTCTGTCTCTGTCTCTGTCTGTCTGTCTGTCTGTCTCTCTCTCTGTCTCTCTCTCTCTCTCTGTCTCTGTCTGTCTCTCTCTCTCTGTCTCTGTCTCTGTGTCTCTCTCTCTCTGTCTCTGTCTGTCTCTCTCTCTCTCTCTGTCTCTGTCTCTGTCTGTCTGTCTGTCTCTCTCTCTCTCTCTCTCTCTCTCTCTCTCTCTCTCTCTCTGTCTCTGTCTCTCTCTCTCTCTCTCTCTCTCTCTCTCTCTCTCTCTCTCTCTCTCTCTCTCTCTCTCTCTCTCTCTCTCACGTTTCATATCAGTTTATATTTGGAAGCCGTCCTGGTTTATTTGCACAGACAAAAGATGTGCAAAACTGCTGCTCTGTGCCGGGAATGAGAGAGAAACATCTTAAGTGCGTCGACTTTATCCACGGGGTTAAAAGGAAAACACAGGTCAAAACGACCCTTTGGCTGAAACGCCCTGTGGAAAGTCGTCCTCGCTGCCGGAAATTAGGGCCAATTCCCACAGACGCCCGAAGAAAGACTGCGACCGCAGCGCAAATATGTTTTCGAAATGTTCCACAAAACATTCATGTTCAATTTTACAACGCCGAACACGTTGAGGTCTCTCCGGTCGTAAAACCACCAGCGTCCAAAGACCGCGGAGATCGGCCCGGTCCATTACCATTTTCAGAACCTTTCACAGGGGTCAGACACTTATTAATGTCTGTATATTTTTCTCTCTGAAACTTGGCCGATACTGTTAATCCTTGCAGATATTTTTCCAAAATGTCTTTAGCAGCCGCCCACTAACCCCTTGCTGTTTGCGTGAGCCATTATTCACTTTGCCAACTCTTGAAACTTAAGCATGAAGAATCGTACATTTTTATGCAGTCCGGTAGTAAGAAATCACATTTCTTCCGTCCGATCCGATCTCATCATGCATTACTGGTACGAGTCGTGGAATATGCCTCCGATCCTCATGCATGTCATGGGAAATACAGCCGGCCTCCAGAATGACTCCTGCTCCAGAAATACTTAGCTTTGATTAATAGGGTGAGCCAGAGGAAGTACCGGCAGTGAAGAGAAACTTGACAGGTCCTATATGTTACTCGCCAGACGGCGTTCTCTGCCCATGCCGTCATTACCACGGGTACAGGTGTAAGTCCGATTGATTTTGCATAATCAGTTATAGTGATGTGTACTTCTGTTGTAGTGACCATTTATCTTCCCAGGAAGTAGACCCGCGCTATTCGGCTGTATATGCTGCAAAACCACCTTCGAATCGGTCTTAAAAGATTTCTTTCACATTTGATTGCTGTGGGGGAATAAAAAACCAATACAATTTGTGTAACTGTGTGGAAAAAAGAAATTGTGTGAAATTATGCATGTAGGAAAGTGTGTATGTACACGCACAATATCCATCCACCCATTAGCCAAACCACTTATCCTGCTCAGGGTGGCAGGGATGCTGGAGTCTATCCCGGCAGTCGTTGGGCGGCAGGCGGGGAGACACCCTGGACAGGCCGCAAGGCCATCACACAGGCTCCGCCCCCCACCGCACCACACCACACACACCTAGAGACAATGTAGTACGGCTGATCCACTTGACCTACATGTCTTTGGACTGTGGGAGGAAACCGGAGCACTCGGAGGAAACCCACGCAGACACGGGGAGGACAAGCAAACTCCACACAGAGGACGACCCGGGACGACCCCCAAGGTTGGACCACCCCGGGGGCTCGAACCCCGGATCTTCTTGCTGTGAGACGACTGCACTAACCGCCGCGCCACACGCACACAGTATGTAGCTTCAAAATAAAGAGATTCGTCCACAGCGCTCCGAGTCTGTTCTCTCCGTACGCTGCCAAAAGGAAGAGTACAGTAAAAGCATAATTAAGGTTAACTTCATCACAAATTAGCAATTAACATGTCAACGGCCCTTCATATCATTAACATGCACTTAAAGGACGTTAGGCACTTGTTAGGCCTAGGGGGACAAGTCGTTCATGATGGATATTAGACCTCCCACGCACGGCTGTTCGAGCCACCAAATTCCCGGCGATACACTTGACTGAACATCATCAGCAAATCCCACCGAACAAGCGGATAATGACGGCGGAAAGATCGGAGCGATAACGGTGGACGGTGCACCGTGCAACTCTGCGCGCCTATCCAAGAGGGCTGTTTAAATAAGGACTATCGTTACGCCCTCAGAGCAAATAATAGGGGCTGCTATGGGACTCATGGGGGAGACCTGCAGAGGGTGTAAAGAATTGGCTCGTTCTCGCCGAGAATTACCTCTCGCCCCAACCCACTGCATTTATAATGTTCCCGACCCTCCAGCTGAGGCGCCCTCTCAGCAACGATGGCGAAGGTAAACAAAAGAAATAAAGTAGTGCGCATGTTAAAGGCAGTGGATCAGGACGAGGTAAAGGGAGGAAGGATCGAAACACCTCTTCGGGATGTGGGTTCTCTAATTGCCACCATCTGCTGTGTGAGCAAATCATTTTGCACGGGGGGGGAGGGAGGGTAAGGGACGAATCTTTGTATTACAACTCAGTTAATTAGGTAAACATCGTTTCCTCCAAAGAAAGACGGCGTCGGCTCCAGAGCTGCTGAAAGTGATGACTCGTGTGTCAACGCAGTGTTTTATCCTCGCGTCGAAGCTGTTCTCAGGCCTCCGTTGTCCGTCCGTCCATTATCCGAACCGCTTATCCTGCTCTCAGGGTCGCGGGGACAGTTCCCACCCTTGAAAAAATGGCATCCTAGGACCAAAGCTAACGCGGTGTGCTAATTTACTGTACTACTGGGTGTGTTATGGGTAGAGTATCTGTCTCACAGAAGCATCGCCCCGTCGTCGTCACATTTGGGTGGCTCAGTGGTTTGCGCGGTCGCCTCACAGCAAGAAGGTCCCGAGTTTGAACCCCGGGGTTGTCCAACCTTGGGGGTCATCCCGGGTCGTCCTCTGCGTGGAGTTTGCATGTTCTCCCCGTGTCTGCGGTGGGTTTTCTCCAGGTGCTCCAGTTTCCCCCCCGCCGTCAAAAAGGCATGCATGTTAGGGTTCACACTCCTGTCTGTGCCCTTGATCGAGGCAATGGCAAGACGAGCCGCAGTTGGTTCCCAGGTGCTCCACGGCGGCTGCCCGCCGCTCCTGGCTACACAGCGAGGATGGGTTAAATGCAGAGAGGAATTTCCCCACGGTGATTAATAAATTCTGGAGCCTATCCCAGCAGTCATCGGGCGGCAGGCGGGGAGACACCCTGGACAGGCCGCCAGGCCATCACACACACACATTCACACCTTGGGACAATTTGGTACAGCCGAGCCACCTGACCTACATGTCTTTGGACTGTGGGAGGAAACCCACGCAGACACGAGGAGAACATGCAAACTCCACACAGAGGACGACCCGGGACGACCCCCGAGGTTGGACTACCCCGGGGCTCGAACCCAGGACCTTCTTGCTGTGAGGCGACCGCGCTAACCGCTGCGCCACCGTGCCGCCCCGTCCGCAAGGATAAAATAGCCATTCGGATTTCCCCATTTTAGCTGCAGTGATCAACGGAAGGTTGAATCAGTTCATCTGGATAAAATGTTTACTGGATACAATGTTAACTGGATACAATGTTGACCTCTGCTCAGTTCATCTGGATACAATGTTTACTGGATACAATGTTAACTGGATACAATGTTGACCTCTGCTCAGCTCATCTGGATACAATGTTTACTGGATACAATGTTAACTGGATACAATGTTGACCTCTGCTCAGTTCATCTGGATACAATGTTTACTGGATACAATGTTGACCTCTGCTCAGTTCATCTGGATACAATGTTTACTGGATACAATGTTGACCTCTGCAGTCTCCCGACTGCAGAGGTCAACATTGTATCCAGTTAACATTGTATCACTGCAGAGGTCAACATTGTATCCAGTTAACATTGTATCCAGATGAACTGATTACCTTCCTTTGATTTTTGGGTTGTTGAGCATGCGGGAAGTCACTTCAGCAGTAACGGAGACAACACGGGCGCCGAATCCCTGCAACCACTTGTTTCGCTCGGCGCCCAATCGAGTGCGCAGTCTTGGTCACAGATAAAACCCCCCTCCAAAGCCGGAGTGTTCGGTCGGCGGCAAATGAAGCCGTTGAGGCAGAGAAAGTTGGGGTGAAGGTGTAATTAAAGCTGATTACGGCGAGGCGGAGGGGAGGGTAGAGCGGCACATTTGTCTTTCCTCCCCTAATGAGTGGAGGCTGGCAGGGCTGAATTAGCCGCTCCTCTGCCGCCGTCTCTCCCCCGCCATGCCACTTTGTCACAAGGACACTCCTCTCCCCTGATGGTGAGACGGGGTCAAGTGTGTGTGTGTGTGTGTGTGTGTGTGTGTCCCTGGCCATTATTCTTACAGGCCAATGGGGAATCTTCTGGAAGCCGAACCTCTCTCTGGCAGGTCTTGAGCTCTGCCAGCCAACCAACCGCTGCATCGTTAAACTGAGTTGAAAATAATTCACTGCCTTACCCAGAAACCCCCCTCCCACCTCACCCACCCCACCCCCACCCCCACCCCAATTCACAAAGGGCTAGTCTGTTACGCCGCAATTGCTCGCCGATGTTATCACCGTGAAGTGCAAGATGGTCATTTTTTTTTCCTCCACCTCTTTCGTTTCAGTTAACGTCATGATGTGTTGCACAGTGTTAATGGTACGTTCCACAAACTCCCCCCACCACCTCACCGCCACCCCCTCGGTGGGGGTGATGTGTTTTTAAGATGGCGTGTTCGTTACTTCCCCTGAAACGAACCAATGAGTCCGCGCGTTGGGTGACGGGCTGCTGACGGCGCCCCACACGGCACGTCATGTCAGACGGGCTAATTAATGCCAGGAAACGAGGGACACAATTAGTCACAGGTAACGGACCAGAAAAACCCAAACCTCAAATTCTATTCAGATGTGTATTTGACAGCTGGTGTCCACGTTATGGTGTCCGTCGCTGCGGCGTAAAAGAAAATTATGAGTGTGATCTGTTCCAGTGTCTGCCAACACGGGGTCGCCGGTTCGAATCCCCGTGTCACCTCCGGCTTGGTCGGGCGTCCCTGCAGACACAATTGGCCGTGTCTGCGGGTGGGAAGCCGGATGTGGGTGTGTGTTCTGGTCGCTGCACTAGCGCCTCCTCTGGTCGGTCGGGGCGCCTGTTCGGGGGGGGGGGGGCTGGGGGGAATAGCGTGATCCTCCCACGTGCTACGTCCCCCCTGGTGAAACTCCTCACTGTCAGGTGAAAAGAAGCGGCTGGTGACTCCACGTGTATGGGAGGAGGCACGTGGTAGTCTGCAGCCCTCCCCGGACCGGCAGAGGGGGCGGAGCAGAGACCGGGACGGCTCGGGAGAGTGGGGTGATTGGCGGGATAGTGGGGTTTGATTCGGGTTCTTTGGGGACCCTGAATTCACGATGCACCGTAACAGAGGAAGCCGCGCCGCTCTGGGCTGCGGCAGCGCTGTTTGGGGAACAGGACAGGGTGCGTGCTGCAGAGGCGGAAGAGCTGCTTGGCTCATCATATTTCTCTCGCGAGGCAACCGGATATCGACAGAATGCGTTACACGTCTGTAATGGAGCAGTTGCTCGAGACGCTCGCAGCATCCCAGGCTGGTGGTCGTCGGTTGGCCGAAGGCTGAAACGCCTCGGAATCAGTTGTGGAGTGGCGTGCTCATCAGTACCCGGTCCCGGTGTGAGGAGCGCTCGGCCCGGCTGGGTCAGAGAGGGGCGACGGAGATGGCGGAAATGGTGACGGGGGCACGTCACAGTGGCGGCTGGCGCTGACAATTTGGGGGGGGGGGGCGCAATGTATCTTGGCGCCGCTCACCTGACAGCCGCTTTAATGTCCACACAGTCACCGAGTTATTAAGAAGGACCACGTAGCCTATAGGTGTTATCAGGGTTCGTACCCCTGATAAATTTACCCCTGGGAAATTGCCCCCCCCCCCCAAAAGAATGTGCTAGCTGCATTCGCCACTGAACCATAGATGCAGAGGTCTGTTTTAAACGATGCACACCACGCTTTCCTCAGTTGTGTCCGGCTGTGTCCGAGCACAAGGAAACCTTAAATACGCCCATGATGCATTGTGATTGACGGAGAGGGGGGCAGATCCACGGGGGGGCGGACCCACCGGGGGGGGCGCATTCCCCCACAGAAGATAAGCTTACTGAACACCACAGCCAGCCTATACACAGGGATGTGGTCCGTGGGAAATTGAGATCTCGGTGGTCTTTGTGAACCAGTACAGCGTGGTGGATAAACCCATTAGTCAGGTGAGGCTGGTCTGAGTGCGACTCTTGGCAGACCACTCTGCAGGTGGATTTAATGAAGACTTGGCTAGTGCCGGGGTGTAATATACTTGGTTGTGGACTCGGCTTGAGTCTCGGTCTGGTCGGACTTCACAGCAACATGTGCAACTACACGACATTAATTTGCTTTTTTAACATTTTAATTTGTAATTTAGTGTCGTTACATTTTGTCTTTGAGACACCGGAAACAGATTGTGAAACAGGAAAGCAGAATACTGTAGCGAATTGGGGGGACAACGCAACCACAGGAAGTGCCGCGGCCGGGAAGCGAACCCGTATCGCCCGCGCCGCAGGACACATCGCTAACCGCTAGACTAAAGGGTCAGACCCGCCAGGCAGCGGCCAGCGTGTCTACTTATCCATGCACGTTATAATACATGAAGGTCACCGTGTGGGGACTTTGGGACTCTTGGTAGACCACATGTACAGCCGAGGTGTTTACTGGACTTGCACTGTTCTGGTGTCGCTCTTGACGCACGTTTTGGCCCTATTGGTTTTCCAGCTGGACTCAAAGTCTCGGACTTGACTCGGGACTCGATAAGCTTCGGTCTCGGACTTGACTCGGACCCCCCCCTTAAAGACTTGGTCTGGACTTGGGTGGTCTTGGCTACAAAGCAGACCCGGATGCAGTCCGCGGGGTGGACCTTCTCAGTAATGTGGTTTGTGGGACGTCATCGGCAAAATAACCTGTGAACGGGTTCATCCATGTGGGCCAGTCCACACGACATGTGGGCCAGGCCAGGTTAACCTGACCACATGGTCCTGACCACATGGTCCTGCAGATGGGTTCAATCTAGACCTTTACAGCCTTCTATAATTGCATCAATCAAAATGGGGTATTTTTCTTCTTCTTCTTCTTTCCTTGCCCCGCTGCAACACCCAAATACCCCTCCGCTGGGGCGTCGTGCGGAGTCCTACCCCCCCCAACTCGCGCCGACCGGGCTGACACGTCGCCGGAAGGTGCGCGAGCGCGTCCCGTTTCCATCGCGCGCTCTAGTCCACAGACCAGCACTCCTTCGCGCCGTGGAGGAAGCGCGGCGCCTGTAAAGCGGCACTGCGGCACCGACGTATCACTGCGCCCCGGTCCGCTTCTCCGGGATCCTGAAGCACGGACCGGCAAGACAGGGAGAGAGGAGAGAGGAGAGAGAGGAGAGAGAGGAGAGATATAACGCATAGAAATGTACACCCCTATGTGGTTCCTCCACGGGATTTATCTTGTTTGTCAGCTCCAGCTCTTCTGCTGTTTCGTGTTTTGCCATTTTTAAATCTTTTGAATGACCCTTCGCGTCCGGAGCCGCCCGACCCCCCCCTCCCTCCGCGCGCGCGCGCGCGCGCGCACTCTACCCGGACGGTCCCCACTTGCAAGGGTTTGCATTTCTTGGTTTTGCATGACGTGTGTCGGAGCCTCTCTTCGCTTTGTGTGTCATAGTGAGAATTGAAGCGGCGCTGCAAGCCGGAGGAGGCAGTGCCAGTTTTGTGGGCTGGACTGGGATCCGGAGCCCGGGATCCGCTGACAGGGACGCAGACAAAAAAAGGGACTTAAGAGTCTTGTTTTTTTCTTCTTCTTCTTCTTCTTCTGTTCCTATGCGAGAGATGGGCAGGACAGGGAGTGGGAGATGACAGGCGCTGGGAATAAAGCTGAAGTGTTGTGTTGTTGTGCTGCGTGTGTGTGTGTCATGAGATGAGTGCTGGCTGGCACGGGGCATCGGCTTTAAAGGGAAGCTGCTGGAGAAAAAGCCTCATTGTTGTATGAAGGAAGGTGAATTGTCCTTTTCGGAGGTAAACGCCGAGGCAGAAGGGGCTGCAGGGAAGAGGTGTGTGTGTGTGTGTGTGTGTGTGTGTGTGTGTGTGTGTGTGTGTGTGTGTGTGTGTGTGTGTGTGTGTGTGTGTGTGTGTTTTGGATGGTTGCTGCATAGGAAGGGGGCTGGGGATGCTTGTTGGATGTGCCTTTGTTATGCATCCATTTGAGAAGAGCCAGTTTTTGCAAATGCTTGTAATTGATGCTTATTTGCAGCGTTTGGGCTACTTTGGGGAGGGGGGGGGATTGCGGGGCGCTTGTTTAAACTGTTCAAATCCTGGCTCGGCTGCATTCCGTGGCAACCGGTGTCCAGGCGGATAATGGGAAGTTGAAGGCGGTGTTTGATTGTGACGGATGGGGGTCTCGGCTCGTCCGGTGATGCAAGCGGAGGTGTGCTGCTCTCGTCTCCGAGGTGTCCACAAGGCGTTTTGGAGCTGTGGTGTTTTGGAGAGGCTTAACCACGCCTTGTAGTTTGTGGATTTAAGTCCCTTCCAGATAGGATGCCGTTGGTGTGATGTCATGGAAAAAGAATTGGTATTCTGGATTCATACAGGGCCCATATGTGTTTTGGACCACAATGCCAGAGTGGCTTTCACCGGCTGCGGGCCTAGACTGTAGGCAGCACCTGGTGAATGATTGAGCAGAGGATAACAAGCTGTTGAATGTTTCTTTTCATTATCTAAGCACCGATGTTATGCCACAGAAAGAGCTAGCTGAATTACCTGTGAAGTACAGGACGACCCGCCGAGACCCATTGTCGAGTGCACAATTTGAATTTCGGAGGGTCTTTTCATCCGTCTGGTTTTCTCGGCGGATTGCTCAACATTTACACCTCAAGGACGGTGCACCATTCAATTAGGTCACTATTTCTTTATGACAGACAGAGGGAGAAGAACAGGTTGAGCTGATGGAGGTACAAAGAAGAGTTATGCCGCAGCCGAAGTGGTGCACCGGCAGGGACGGGTATTCAGGGACGGAGATAATTGGGATTGTTGTGGTTGTAAATGGGGACAAGCGACGGCGAATGGGATAGCTGGGGGTTGGTTTGCATGCTGTGAAAATGTGCTCAAATGACGGTATTCGGGGATGGCGTGCGCACGACTGGCCCCGCGTTTAACGGCCGGTAGTGTAACTATACACAAGTAGTGAAGCCGTGCATGTTCGGTTAACATGAAATGCATGCCATGTCACTGCTCTGTTGGCAGATGAAAAGCACCTTGACGCGTTCTGTTTGTGCAAATCGGCGAGGCCGCCCGTGTTAGTGTGAACGCTTATGAGGGGCACAGGTGGGAGGTGAGATTACATGGGCTCGGGAATAGTTGTAACGCAATTGGCTCAGTCAGTTCAGACCACATTCAGGCAGCAGTAATATTCATTTGAATAGCAGGAATGATGCTCACATTCACAACTGTCCCACTTGGCTGTGTCACGTGGTTCGTGCTTTTACCTTGAGGTTCATGACAGAGTTGGACGTCTTAGCAGCCGTGCAACGCCACCAGTTTTAAGCTCAGTAGCTCCGCCCAACCAGAGACCTTGCTATACATTGTCAATGCAAGAAAGTACTTAATGATTAGGAGGACGGTGTAGGAAGTGTAAGGAGCACTTAAAACCCATCATTATCTCAGTTCAGAGAGCTCGGCCAAAATAAGAAAAGGGGGGGGGGAACATGTAGTCAGCAGATGAGTCTGCAGCCGCCTTAGAAAAAAAACAAACACATCTGCTCCACGTAAATCTGGCAGCAACCTGCTATGTAATATTCGCCTCCCCCTGGAAAATGACTCCTTCACTTAATGTCCAGTCCATCCTGCCGAGGGAACCCGTTGCAGATGCATGTCTTCTCTCTTTGTGTCTTGCAGGGGAGGGAGGAGAGTTCGCTGACCGTGGGCAAGACGAGCCGACTCCTTGGGAAGAAAGATGTGGCGTCGCCTGGTCCTCTCACCCTGGTGGGGCCTGCTCCCTGACCGCGCGGCGTTTTCTTCAACTTGAGAGAGTCTCCTCCTCCGGTGGAGCGTCGACAGCTTGGTTGCAGTGTTGCGGTCGTGCCCTTTTGCCCCCCCCTTGCCGTGGGAGTTGATGGACTGCCGTTGGGGATTGTTGCTGGGCACCTAGGACGGCTCATTGACCAAACGCCTATTTGAATTTCCTGCACAAGCCTTCATCCGCTGGATATTACATGGCTACTTTGGATTTTATGCACTGACACCAACATTCGACTGGATACTGTGGAAATACTTCTTTGTGGAGTTCGTGCATCAAGTGGAGCTTCAGCAGTGCCGGTTGGTGCCCCCCCCCCCCCGATCCAGTCGATTCTCTTTCGGAGGAGGGTTTTATCAGGTGTTTCCTCTGAAAGGACATGGATGGCCCTCGATCCAGCGGCCTCAGGAAAAAGAGGAAGTCGAGGTCCGAGAGGGATCGGGAGCGTAGATCGAACGGGGCGAGGAGCAACCATGTGAGAGGCTCCGTCTTGCGCTTCTCCTCCGACTCGGAGCGGGAGGGGGACAGGGAGCCCTCATCCTCCCGTCCCAGACCCCCGCGGAGGAAGCGAAAGGAGTCTACCTCCGCCGAGGAGGACATCATAGACGGCTTCTCCATCACGGGCTTCATGACGCTGGAGGCGCTGGAGGTGAGTACCGATCCTGGTGTTGGCCGGCTTTCTGCTCTCCGGCCCCCTGGACGAGCGGCACATCGACGAGTTCCCCCGAGCAGTCAGAATCGGGACGGGGTTGTAAATCTCTCAACGCTGTGTCAAGATGTGTTTATTTTCATGCACAGCCCAGTCCCCCACCCCTCTCGCCGGGCTGGCCCGGCCCATCGCTTGGCTCCCGCCCGCATATTTGGCTGTTGTGTGAGCTGGATTTCAACAGATGTGGCTTTTAAATGTGGCGCTGCAGCCAGAGATCTCTATCTGTGTCACAGAGAGGTCGCTGTTGTGTGCTGCCGCTCTGGATTTGATCTCACAAGAGAGTGGCAGACCGAGCTTTACTCTAGATTACAGATGGGCAACGATGATAGCGGCAGATGTTTTTGCCGTTGTGCTCTTTGCAGATTTGAACCGCTCCGCTTCACTTTAATGAGGTTTTGTTCAAAAGTGTGAGTAATGTATTGTGCACAGGCTGCCCAGTTCCCTTGGAACGCACACGGGGCACGGGCAGCCTTCCAGTAATATGGCTGGGACTTACGACTTGTTTGACTTATGCACTCCAGGACTGTACGTAGTATAGCACATTTCCCTGCAACAGCAGTTTCTGGTCATATCAATACCAGTTGCTGATAGGTTTACAGTAGGTATCACTCTCTCCCACACTACACTGTCTGTGCACATTCCCATCAGCCATCCAGGAACATACCACGTCGGAACAAAGTAAGAGGGCGTCCGGGTGGCGTGGCGGTCTATTCCGTTGCCTACCAACACGGGGATCGCCAGTTCGAATCTCCGTGTTACCTCCGGCTTGGTCGGGCGTCCCTACAGACACAATTGGCCGTGTCTGCGGGGGGGAAGCCGGATGTGGGTGTGTGTCCTGGTCGCTGCAGTAGCGCCTCCTCTGTTCGGTCGGGGTGCCTGTTCGGGGGGACTGGGGGAAACGGCGTGATCCTCCCACGCGCTACGTCCCCCCCGGCGAAACTCCTCACTGTCAGGTGAAAAGAAGCGGCTGGCGACTCCACATGTATGGGAGGAGGCATGTGGTAGTCTGCAGCCCTCCCCGGATCGGCAGAGGGGGTGGAGCAGAGACCGGGACGGCTCGGAAGAGTGGGGTGATTGGCCAAGTGCAATTGGGGACAAAAAAGCGGAGGGGGGGGAGTTGGATTTTCCTATGTGACGTCAGACTTGAATATGCCGACCAGATCTAGACCACGGTGGCGGTGTCCATTTTACCGTGTCCTGACAGCTGTAAAGTGTTTCATCCGACACGACGGCGTGAATACATGTTGGGTATGTCGGCAGACCGCAGGGGAAGCCTGGAACGACCCCGCCTTCCATGCAGGCCGCGGCGGCTGCGTTGTGACCTCTCCATGTGACGGCGGGCCCTACCCGAGCCAGATCCGGCGGTTGTCTCCTGTGTGCGGTTCTCAGGTGTCCTCTGGGTTACCGACGTGGCACTTGAGCCGTCTCCCGTTCTCACGTTGTCATTCGGAGGCGCTCGACTCTGCTGCATTCGCTCCGTTTCGCCTCGAGCCCGTGTGTCCGCGTGCACGACTGTCAAGATGATTCAGGGCTGGAGTTTGTTGTAAAATCACAGCCGCAGCATTGTTTTATTGTTAGTTAAATATAGGCGTAGGAAAGAATGGCTGGGGGGGAATAACATAACTTGAATTTCCATCGAGGTCATTTTTGTTGTTTACTGCCGGCCTAACTGACTGGCTTTTGTCTTTCCCTCCAAATTTCAGTCTCTCGATCTTAAACTAGGCGGCGCGGTGGCGCAGTGGTTAGCGCGGTCGCCTCACAGCAAGAAGGTCCTGGGTTCGAGCCCCGGGGTGGTCCAACCTTGGGGGGGGGGGTCGTCCTGGGTCGTCCTCTGTGTGGAGTTTGCATGTTCTCCTCGTGTCTACATGGGTTTCCTCCCACAGTCCAAAGACATGTAGGTCAGGCGAATCGGCCGCACTAAACTGCCCCTAGCTGTGTGTGTGTGTGTGTGTGTGTGTGTGTGTGTGTGTGTGTGTGTGTGTGTGTGTGTGTGTGTGTGTGTGTGCTGGCCCTGTTTGATGCTCTGGCGGCCTGTCCAGGGTGTCTCCGCGCCTGCCACCCAATGATTGTTGGGATAGGCTCCAGCATCCCCGCGACCCTGACAGCAGGCTAAGCGGTTCGGATAACGGATGGATGGATGGATGGATGGATAACGGATGGATGGATGGATGGATGGATGGAGGATGGATGGATGATGGATGGATGGATGGATGGATGGAGGATGGATGGATGGATAATGGATGGATGGATCTTAAACTACCTGATTTTAATGTGTCATCATCAGTAGGCCTCATTCTTGGTTTACTGTAAAGGCCACTAGCGGCAGCATTCTTTGGTTGTGGTTGTAAAAAAAAACAAAAAAAAATCCTTGGAGTGTAATATAATGACTTTCTGCCAATGGATGTTGTGTTGATATAATGATGCTCACTACAGTGATATTCTAGTTCAAATTTCAAGGCTATTAATTAAAGAACGCGCAATGAGATGAAATTAATATGGGAATAATGGCTTTTGAGAGGCTGCTCAAAAGTCTGGGATTCATTCGGTTTGATTTAGTAACTGATTTATGGCCTCATACACATAAGTATTATTGATTTCAAAGAGAGAAAGTGTTTCAGCTTCTTTACTGCGGTCAACCCCCCCCCCACCCACCCATAAATCAGTTTATACTGCAGAATCAACCCAAGCAAAATCGATATCACGTCAGATTTATTTACGAAAAGCCATTTGAGTTACAAACAGAGTTGGGGAGTAACGAAAGGACACGGCTTAATTAATGACAAGAGAAAACAAACAGTGCATTACGAGGTATTTGTGCAAGGCAGACAGACAGGGTGTGAATACTGCTACCCGTGTCAGGCAGAATGGATGAAATATGGCCCTGTAGTGTTGCAGTGCTTGTCATACTGGAGATTAAAATGGGGATACCATCGTATTGTGGCCCTGCTCCGGTATCATACTGGGCGTTGGTTGTCTGGTGGTTTTCACATCGACTCTTCCATTTGTTCATCTCAACAAACAGCCTGGGCTAACCTGTCGTGTTCTGATCCATCAGAACACGACAGGATTTGCAATAAGGCCGTAGCGATGGGGGACGAGTCTCACTCATCATACTGATGAACTGGTTTACGGGATGGATTTATTTCCCCCGCTGTCTTCCCACAGGCAGTCTCTCGCTCTATATTCTGTTCTCTCCACAGTTTCTGATAGCCCGCTCCTTGTCGAGATGTAGGTGGTTTTGCAGGGTTCGCATCATGCAATTTGCCATTGGAAGTCCAATCCTCACACCCATCGGTTGCATTCTTACCACATTTTGGGTTAAAGCGGAAGACGAGGGGATGGAAGGGATGGCTCCGGCATCCACGTGTTTTGTTTGTGAAGTCCAAAACTGCAAAACTGTTTGTCCTCTGCTCTGATGGGTTGAGAGATGATTGCTGTAGAGCAAAATAACAGGTCTATCAAATGGCAGAGGAAAAGCAGACATGCTCTCCCGCCCCTGGGACAACAAATGTTGAAGTGCTCTTCAGCAAGGCACCCAATGCTGAACTCCAACCATACAGCCGCTCTGCAGTCAACAATATAAGAATGGTGTACTGGACCAGCAGGTATTCAAATGTCTATAAATGAAAGAGTGTAAAGCAGGGCGCTGCTAATATATATATATATATATATATATATATATATATATATATATATATATGTGTGTGTGTGTGTGTGTAAAACATTCCCGCCGTACCTAGTTAAGAAGCCAACACCTACGCCCATCTTCAAACACTGCTCTCTCCATGTTTGTTTGCAAGTCTAATGAGTCGGTGATGGCCATTTTCTTTTTTTTTTTAAGCTTGTTTACCATCCTGAAGACTTGCAAGTATTCGGCTCTGAGTATGGGTGAGACAGTTATGATGTATCACCACTTGCTGAATAAACCGATTTAAATAAACGTGCACAAAAAAAAAAGTTTAAAATCAGCAATTTATTTCTACCGATTCTTTTTAGCCTCCCAAGCAACTGTTGTTGTGCTCCGTCCTCGTGTGATGAAGGTGTCCACCATGACCGGGTCTTTCCCTCGGCTTCTCTTTAAGATCAGATAGTGCGAGTGCATGCCGCAGCAGTCTGAATGCTTAGTAGTTTGCTTGCCAACCCTTTTGTTTGCAGTCGTGAGCTGCGGGATATTGGGTTCACTGTCGTACTACTTTAGCACATATCTGGAGACTTCTCACCACCGTACGAGAGCGCCAGGGCCTTCTTCGCTGTTTGGGCCCAGTTACATTCTTATGAGGTCAGAGCCCGAGGGGTGTGTGCAAGTGGTCTCCATCTGTCACGACAGCGCTGTGACGCTACTGCCCGTGAGCCCGCCTTTGAAAATGTGCTGATATCCAAGTTTTTGCATTCCTTCTCGTTCGGCCCCTGCAGGGCGGTTGTTTACATGCTAGGAGTTTTCGAGACCCCGAGGCTGCTGCAAGTCGATGTCTCCAACAGCCTCGAGTCGCGCAGCGTGCTTGGTTCGACTCATTTGTCCGGTGGCGGTGTCGCCAGATCCAGAACAAACTCTGATGCACGGCTTTCCGAAGCCACGCAGGGGGAGACTAGAGGGTGGTTGTTGAATTGGGACGCGGCTGTGGGTTTACACTAGCGAGTGAGAAAACCAATCGTTGTTGACTGGCGTGGCTAAATTTGTGAATGACTAAACGTCACACAATGTCCCAGCTCGGCTCTAAATAGGGCAGTCCAACGCCATCTGCAGAGATCTGTCTACAGGAAAGGTGCACTTCTGAAATACAAGAATTATATAAGTGTCTCAACAAAAACACAGTGAGAGAATTACTAGTGGTAGTAGAATTGCTATCAGTTTGAACTGGTGTGTTGACAAATTTTAACCTGCATGCAAAACTCTGCAGTGCATATTTGCATCTCACATTGCACATAACCACCGTCTTCTATCTGAGGCTTTTTTAATGTTTTTTGTTTTTTTTTGTGCCTTAGATCCGATTAAATGAGGTGTGCCAGGAATTCAGGTTTCAGCATCGGCCATGACGATAATTTGCTCAGACTTTCTTCCAGCGAATTCAGGCCCTCATCTCGCGCTACGCCCTGCAGCTTCCCCCCGTACACCTTAGGATGCCGATCTGGTTTAGACGTGGCGGATTTTGAACCGGTGTGTTTCGATTTATGAGCAAGAGGTCTATTAGTATGGGGCCAAGGTACTAGGGTTACTTAATATGAGATGTGTTTCAGATCTTTACTGAGATTTGCCTGCTATATTATTCACCATATCTCCCCGCTCTTTCCATCTTCTCCTTTTTGTCGTGTTAGCAAGCGTGTTTTCCCTTACCTAAACCCCTTTCAGTTTCAATTTGAGCAATCGCTTTCCCTTGAATGTACCGAGGAGGTCTCTTCCAGTCAGTGCGTTGAAATCAAAGCTTTGCATCTGCCCAGCAGCAGCTGTCCTTTGAAGGAGCGGTTTTGGAAGCAAGCAAACTTAATGAGGCATAAGGCCCGAGCAGCAACCGATTACAACACTTAGAGATAGAACTAGATAACGCCGCTTATTCTCCTTTAAAATCTTTGCCTCGTTTCACTTGAAAGGGATCCCAAACCATGGGAGACCCACCCCCCCTCCCGCCCCCCACTGACCAAGGATCGGTTTAAAACAAATGCTGCTTCGGTTAACCCCCACGAGGAGCTCCGGTATTTCCACACCTTCGGACCAGCGAGTTCGTACAACCCACCATGCTGTTACGCCAGGCAGCAAAGGCGGTTATTTGTTTTCTGTAGGGCCGAACTCAAAGGTGGGGGGAAGGCGCTTTCTGTCGTGGGGACTGATGGAATTATAAGCAGGAAGTCTCTATAATTATGACAGGAAGAGTCAAACTCGTGTGATTAAAGGCGAACGCGCTCCAAGATTTTCCTTGAGCCTGTTCGAGGCGGCGGTATACTCAACACCATGCAGAGCTTTTCCAGAAAAAAGGCACGTTTTGAGCAAGAGACGACCACAAAGATCCAGTGTGTTGTGTTTAGGTGGTGGTGTTGTGTTTAGGTAGTGGTACGATGCGTGCAAGGACCTCCTGGCGTGAACAGCCCACCAGTTCAAGAGCAGATCTTAGACCTCCTCCTGTCTGCAGTTGGTCCAAATATCACATGGTCGGTGGTAGATTTGGGTTGGTTTGCGGTTTACCGGTCTGGTTCGGTGTACGATCTTAAACCGGTTTGATATTATGCAAACCGACTAAACCGGTATTTGTCAGTATGAGATGTTCTGGCTAATTAAAAAGCGCTAAATCCAGCTTGTACTGCATTAGTAATAATAATAAGAGATATGATGATATGATTAACATCATATGTTTGCTTATAAACGGACCAACGAGCCACTAGTGTCTGGCAGGCCATGCACAATTTGTCGAGTCTAGCAGGCCCTGTGATGGCCTGGCAGTCTGTCCAGGGTGTCTCTCCGCCTGCCGCCCAATGACTGCTGGGATAGGCTCCAGCATCCCCGCGACCCTGAGAGCAGGGTAAGCAGTCTGGATAATGGATGGATGGCTGGATGCAGTCTAGCCGGTACCATGCAGTGGAGAAGCGCCATTAGAGCCGAGGCCGAGGCCGGCAACAAGGAGATCACATTTCAGAAGATGAGGTTGGGGGGAAGATGCGCATGGGGTGTTTGTTTGGGGGTGACGAGGGAGACAAGATATGGCAGAGTTGGTGTCAGTGAAAATGAAAACTGCCATTATGGCAGCATTTCGGAAAGGAAGCCGACAAAAGAGGTGGGCCGAAAAACACAGAGGAGATTTTGTTGTTTTGATTATTTGGTCTTTTCTCAAGATGCAATGGGCCGAAGTCTTGTTTTATGAATTGTTCTGACGTTTAGAAGAAGAAAAGTTGAGTTTAATGGTTGTGAGAAATAAAATCACTGCGTCCGTGTCATTGTCACTGTGTCAGTGTCATTATGTTCCACTCTGGAGCGGCGGCTTAGTGGTCAAATTCGGTATACCGGTTCGGTCCGGTGTTAGCTTGTGTTGCATTTCATTCGGAGTCTGAGGTTGGAATTTCTCAATTGAAATTTCCAATTTCCCGCCCCCAAGCGTCCCACGTGCACGACGCCAAATGTAAAGAAAAACCATGGCTAACCATGACAAACTGGTGTTTTTGGGCTGGTGTACAGACAGCTGAACCGTCAGCGGTGCAGCTTCCCTGCATATCGACACAAAACAGAGGGATAACCTTTGTGCAGAGAAGATAACCTTTGGTGATTGTTTACCGTAACCAGATACCTAATAACACTGGCAACATATCTGACACCAATTTACATGCAGAACAGCTTTTACAGTATGGTAGAGTGTATTATTTTACAGGCAAATTGTAACGTGCACGCATAAATAGACTTGCTAGCCTTTAGCTAACGGGTCGGACCCTTTGGTCGACTGGTTAACGTTGTCGCCCATGGTGCGGGAGACCCGGGTTCGCATCCCGGCTGTGGCGGTACCCAGGCTACTCCCTTCACTACATGGGTGTCGGAAGTGGGATGGTGGGGCACGTTTGGGTAGCGTAGTGGTCCGTTCCATTGCCTAGCAACACGGAGATCACCTGATTGAATCCCCATGTTACCTCCGGCTTAGTTGGGTGTCTCTACAGACACGATTGGCCGTGTCTGCGGGTGGGAAGCCAGATGTGGGTATGTGTCCCGGTCGCTGCACTAGCACCTCCCTTGGTCGGTCCATCGGTGCCTTGCCTCCAGTACACGCCCCCAGCAGCGCGGATCGACACAACAAGGGAAGAAGACATGGGTATTGGGTATGCAAACGGTGTTCAGGGACATGGTCACCGCTGCTTCTTCTCAAACAGTTCTTTCGTTCTTCTGAGTATTATGGGTAGTGACAATCAGCCAAGACTGGAGGTACTTGTGTGAAGAAGGACTGGACAGAGTTTTTCGTTTTCACACCTAAACACCTGGCTGCAGTGAGTGGACACAGACTTTGAAAGTTTCGTAAAGATTTCGTAGAATTACAGGAAAAAATATCGCTGAACTACCCCCAATCCGAGGATTCCCACACTGTCCAATATTTCGAGCAGCACGTAGTTAGAAGCGTGCAGCAGCAGGCCTTCAGTCTCTGATCTCTGTTCATGTTCATGCATCATTACCACAGATAGGAACAATGCCAGCTTGACCTTTCTTGTTTCTTACAATGTATAGCTATCGTTTGGACACTGCCACAGGATTAGTCATGTCACGACATGTGGGATAAAGTGAATCATGGGTTCGGGCGGATAATAGTTTGGGTTAAAAATATACCTATTCAACCCAGATAGCAAAGAATCTTGGGCCCAAATATGGCCCACATCTGCAGTTATCTTACGGCCCACATTTGGCCTTGAATGACGGCGTTGACTCAGGGTGAGCATGGCTGTCTCAACTCAGCCATACTTGGGCCACATTTGGACCACATCTGGCCCACATCTGGCCCACATAGTATGTTCTGTAACCCAAGTCAAGCCTGATTCATTACATTTGGGCCATGTCTGGCCCACACAACGGTTGCCGGTGCCGTAACTGAGTTGTAAGTACCAAAAGTGCCCCAGATTAGGCCCAAATGTGTCTGGTATTTGGGAAGGGATATGTGTAATCAGAATCAGATGGTCCTTGCGGTTGCATTGATATGTTGTCAGACATTCAAATAACCAAATAACAAATAATGATTGGCCGATTGACATTTAAAGTGTAGCAGGGGCTACTAGACAGGTCTGTGGCATTAGCTGAAAGTACCGACTGCGATAATCATGGCAGCAAGGGCTTGTATTTCTCATAGCTTCGAACGACGAAGATGAATTGCAGTTTAGCAGCGTCAGCCTGGCGTTTTCCTCTCTTCGTGTTTCTTTATTTTTGTGGGATGATGCTGTTGGCTCGCCGGGTTTGCAGAAACAATTGATTTCTCGGGCTCGGTGCTCGGCCTGAAGAAGGACTAAGAAATGCAGGGCAAGAACAAGGCATTGTTTAGTGACTAAGCTGGTTCAAATGATGAACAGGTGTGGCTAGCGAGGAAAAAATTCTCCCCAAATTTTCGCTTCGTTACTGAGGAAAGAACACATCGTAGGACAGCTCTCCTTGAACTCAGACGGCCTTGAGG
Source organism: Lampris incognitus (assembly GCF_029633865.1). Lineage (NCBI taxonomy): Eukaryota > Metazoa > Chordata > Actinopteri > Lampriformes > Lampridae > Lampris > Lampris incognitus. The sequence continues at coordinate 5,770,595 of NC_079218.1, forward strand.
GGTGTTTCTGCTTTATGAATAATGCCACATTTCCAGTCATTTAACACATTTCCTACCCTCCACCCATGTGCTTATTTCAACCTCTTGGCAGCAGCGGCAGATTTTCATTTAGCTGCATTTTGGGTCTGTCAGACGGTGATGTACAGCGTGTATTAATGAGCAGCGACAGCCTGATAACTGACACATGAAATAAAATGTTCTGTCATTGCTGGATGTCAGGGGGGGAAAAAAAACAGAGAGAAAATTCCCCCAGATTAGATAATACAGCCGTGGGAGTTTTGAACGTACTCCAAAAAAAAAATCTATGATGCAAACACACAAACGCACTCGTACGCGCACTCATCAAAATTCACTTGACATCCCTCTGAAAGTGTGCAGTCGCTTCAGATGACGAGGAGGCATTTCGTTTCATTGAGACATGATCTGAGCCAAGGCCCTATTTAAAGCCCCATTGATCTCCTCTCACCAGTGTACATAGCTTGGCTGTCTGGCACACTGTGGAGAAGAACTACACTACTGTGGGGCCCCTCGGGAAAACTACATTATCAACCCCCAGTACCGCCCCCGAGATATGTGACACATGTGTTTCTTCCCACTGCAGATTTACAACATACATTTTTGACCTAGGGCGGCGCAGTGGCTAGCACGGTGGCCTCACAGTAGGGAGGTCCTGGGTTCGAGCCCCGGGGTAGTCCAACCTTGGGGGTCGTCCTGTGTGGATTTTGCATGTTCTCCCCGTGTCTGCGTGGGTTTCCTCCCACAGTCCAAAGACATGTAGGTCAGGTGACTCGGCCGTACTAAATTGCCCCCTAGGTGTGAATGTGTGTGTGTGTGATGGCCTGGCAGCCTGTCCAGGGTGTCTCCCCGCCTGCCGCCCAGTGACTGCTGGGATAGGCTCCGGCATCCCCACGACCCGGAGAGCAGGATAAGCGGTGCGGATAATGGATGGATTTTTGACCCAGTTTGCTCCACAACATTACAAGTGTGGGGTCTGTGACTTTCACACGCTCGTCGTCTTCCCCTGCTGACTTGTCGGTTTCCCTCAGCCGGCCGAGATGATGGCCTGATGTCACGATGTGCCGTCCAGCTCATCGGGGCTTGAATCACATGCTTACCAACGCTGTTCTATCACACGTATAGAAAAACAACAACAACACAACTGACATTGTCGCAGTAATGCGAGGGACACCCAGCAGATTGCTCAGCGGAGCAGAGGTGCATGGGGGGTTTGGGCCTCAGAAGGAACGAGAATCAAGGAAAACAATGGATTTGTGTAGATGGAGCACAGTGTGTGTGTGTGTGTGTGTGTGTGTGTGTGTGTGTGTGTGCACGCTCCAGTGCACAAACACCTTTCCAAGATGATATTATAGATTCATACCAAAGTGAGTTTATCTACTCTATGGGTTGAGGGGTGCTGGCCTAACCCCAAACCTAACCCCCAAATATGCTGACCCCTACGAGAAGCATCTAATGGCATTCTAGCGCTCATGGAGAGAGAGCGGCGGTTTACTCCCCGTTTCTTCACTGTATTTTTTGTGACTTCATCTGCTCTGGCTTGTGCTCGACTTCTGCAGACGATGCATGTTTGCAATGATGAGGATGACGTGAAAGCACCGTCGCTGTTCAAATGGCGGACGCCGACGTTGCATACGGTGAACGTCGTTATTACAGCGTTTGGTAGTGAGATCACAGCAGATTGTTGTCTTCTATTACACACACACACGAGCCCAGGATGGCAAGTAGCATCACTCGTGGCCTTCTGCAGCAACACACAAATAATATAGACACAAGAGAGTTAAGATCAGACATCGACACCAGCAAGTATTGGTAGAGCCGTCATATTTTAGACAGATTATTAGAAGAATTCATGGTAACACTTTCTATGACGCTTGCATCTATAACGCCCTATAAGCATCTATAACGCCCTATAAGCATCTATTGCACCTATAACGCCCATACTTTCCGAAATGTGTATTACAATGACTAACGGCTATGGCGGAAGACTGTGGAATAGCACTGAAGTCTCATTGTGCATCTCTACAAAACTTCAGCAAAACAAGTTGGCTATGATGCATTATGACATTTGACAGATAAACAGGCTAATGATGACATATTTATAATGCATACATCCGTTTTAAATTGACATAATGTATCATAAAGGTGGTTATGAGGTGTTGTGAGGGCGTATGCATGGTTATAATGAATCTTACAATGACTTATAGCGACACTTATAGGGCGTTATAGATGCAAGCTTCGTAGAAGGTGTTCCCGAATTCATGTAAACCAGTCTTTTGGAGAAATCAAGGGACTTCAAACCATGCAAAAGCCCCTGAAACTGAAATATTTCCTTGTACTGATTACAGCCCGTACTGGTTTCCATCTAAACACACCTTCACTGGCGTGGAGAGAGATGAATGTCGTCCTCGTACCCATAAAACTGACTTGCCGTGGTTAAGGATAATAAATTTTATTGGTCTTCACGTCACTATCTTGCTGAGCTCAGCCATTTTATTTTTCATTTCGTCTTTCTGCTGCGTTGTGGGATGGGGGGGGGGGAGGGAGCAAGCCTGGCTGTTTCAGGGGTTTTTCTAAAATGCCATCGCTGAAGTAAAGCTGTGGCCAAAGTCACACGCTGTTTTCTGTGTGTAATTGCCCTCATGATGATATATTTGGACAGATTTTTTTCCACTCGAGAGGAGACTCTCTTCATGCCTAACTACACAGCACACCCTTATCTGGGAGTGCTTAGGGATACATTTTTTTTTAATGCTTGTGTGTCTGTGGGTGTGCGTCCGCCGCTGGGCCTGTGGACCTACAGACAGAGAGCCCTTTGGAGATTTCCTACCTGTATTTTATCTATTGATTTATTTTCACCTTCCTTATTTTTCTCCGATGCCGTCATATCCAGCCTGTCCGTCGCTGTCTCCGCTCCCATCTGCCTCCGTTTCTCTCCGCTCTGCGGAAAGCTCCGCTGAATCACCTCCCAGGTCAGGATGTCTTGATGCATGTCCAGTAATCCAGGTTGGGAGATTCCAGGAAGTTGAATCAGTTCATCTGGATGCAACCTCTAGTGGGAGAAACCTGTCATCGCTCGTCTTCTTCGGTTTCGGCTGAGGCTGACGACACGTTGCGTCCAGATGAACTGATTCAGCTTTCCAGAACTCAGGGGTTTCGAGTTTTCCAGTGAGTGTCGACACGAACCTTAAAGCTGAAATCCGCGATTCCCCCCCAATCTGTCCCCTCCCTCCTGCAACTAATTACAACAAACTACCAACAAGGCGTAGCAGCTATTGTCGCGTGTGGTGCCATCAGCTCAGCAGTGAACAGTTCCCATCCATCCATTATCCAAACCGCTTATCCTGCTCTCAGGGTGGCGGGATGCTGGAGCCTATCCCAGCAGTCACTGGGCGGCAGGCGGGGAGACACCCTGGACAGGCCGCCAGGCCATCACAGGGCCTAAACAGTTCCCACCCCGGTAAAAATAGATCCTGGGACCAGAGCTAACCCAGGCGAGCTAATGCATTACAAACTACACCAGAGTACATGGGAACACTGTCCTACGGTGATGGTGATGGTAGAATCGGTGGATTATCTGTCTAACACGCTTCGCCACGTCGTCATCACGTTTCAAACCTTTTTCCTGTTTGAGTAGGAACATTTCTACCTGGTCAGAAACTTCAACAGCATTGGGGAGGTGGCAGAGGTGAAGATGATAAGATTTTCATTGGGAGTGATGAAGAAGGACAGGATTAGGAATGAGTATATCAGAGGGACAGCTCAGGTTGGACGGTTTGGAGACAAAGCAAGAGAGGCAAGATTGAGATGGTTTGGACATGTGTGGAGGAGAGATGCTGGGTATACTGGGAGAAGGATGGTGAATATGGAGCTGCCAGGGAAGAGGAGAAGAGGAAGGCCAAAGAGGAGGTTTATGGATGTGGTGAGGGAGGACATGCAGGTGGCTGGTGAGACAGAGGAAGATGCAGAGGACAGGAAGAGATGGAAATGGATGATCCGCTGTGGCGACCCCTAACGGGAGCAGCCCAAAGTAGTAGCAGTAGGAGTAGTAGTAGTAGTAGATTGGGGAATCTGGGTAGTGGGGTACTGTTTCAAGATGCGAATTTAAAATATAGAAATGGAATAATTCTTATTGCAATTTACAATTCTTGGCTTGGCCCTCAAAGCTCAAACATAGCATGTATCTGGGGGCATCCGGGTAGCAGTCTATACTGTTGCCTACCAACACAGGGCTCGCCGGTTCGAATCCCCGTGTTACCTCTGGCTTGATCAGACATCCCTACAGACATAATTGGCCGTGTCTGCGGGTGGGAAGCCGGATGTGGGTATGTGTCCTGGTCGCTGCGCTAGCGCCTCCTCTGTTCGGTCGGGGCGCCTGTTCGGGGGGTGGGACTGGGGAGAATAGCTTGATCCTCCCACCTGTACGTCCCCCTGGTGAAAGTCCTCACTGTCAGGTGAAAAGAAGCGGCTGGCGACTCCACATGTATGGGAGGAGGCATGTGGTAGTCTGCAGCCCTCCCTGGATCGGCAGAGGGGGCGGAGCAGCGACCGGGACGGCTCGGAGGAGTGGGGTAATTGGCCAAGTACAATTGGGGAGAACCAGAGGGAAAACCCCTTCATATAACCTGACTCCATGGTCCAGATGGATAAAATAACTCTGTATTCAGGTGGGAAAATGATGAATTGGTGCTTTAACGCCACGCTATTTTCTGCATCCACACCCTTTTAAGCGTTTAGAAACAATACGTTGAAAAATGCAGCTAAACATATTGTAATAATAATAATAATCAGCTAGTTTAACAAATAATACCTCTCTAAAGGCACCTTATCTTGGTTTACTCCTAAGCCCAGATGTACAGTTCAACCCTTCCATGTACAGTTGCATCCATCACTTCCAGGTCAAGTGACTGTGAAGTACGAGGGTGCCCGGCTGTGTTGCGGTGTGATGTCACGTCCCCCCGCCTCTGCCCGGGAAGCTAACTCATCCCGAGGCTCCGGAGGAGGGCTCGTCTCACAGTTTTAACCTGAATCTTGCGGCTCCAACACAAGCAGCCTACTTCCTGTGCTGATGTAATCCTTCACACACTCAGTGTGTGTAGATGAGTGTGCGTCTGTGGCTGCAGGTGGTCGTGTCATTTCCTGTAGTTGGTGCAGGATAAATGAATGAAATAACAAGTAATCAGTGTGGTGTGCAAACATAAGTGGATGATGAGAGGTGGGCCCGTGTTGGAAACACAACAGTGTCACAATTCTTTATTGTCTGAGAAATGTGGCTCACATCCTGCACTAAATAAACAATTACACAGGTTACCTGACTAATAAAGACACCTACTGCACAGATTTAGATGTCATGCGTGCAAATAATAGCTCATCCCGGCCATTATCGTTGCCGATCAAATGCAATTTCATTAACAGAGCGTGAAGGAACATGGACGGACTAGCGATTCGATGTTCATGTTTGTATGGCCGGCCGGCCGGCATGTGAAAACCTCGGGCTTGGAAGGAGCGGGCGAGAGTGACAGTAATGCTGCGTTTGAAAAGCGTGGATTCTGTGACAAATGCTTTTCCTGGGAACGGGAGACAAGGTTTGGTGGGATGGAGAAGGGAAAGCTGCAAATGCGTGTCGGTCTAGAGCCGTGGGTGTGTATTTGTGTGTATATATATGTGTGTGTGTGTGTGCCAAAGCATGTGTGGAGCTTATGGTTTGGCCCTGTCATTCATCACCTTGTTGTTCTGCACATTGGATTGTTGCTTTTTATTTCATCACTGAGGATGAAATAATGCCGCATGCGTGATGTCAGTGTGCATTATGTATTATTTACATCTGAGCCTGTTATTTCTGCAGCTATTATTTTAATGGCTGCTTGAAGGGGAGCTTTAGCGCTTTGGAATTTGTCAAACGTGATAAATAAGAGCTCAGGATATGTTAAAGTATGTCTTTGTTTATGGTTAAACATTTATTCTGTGCATCAGTTTCAGACGGAGGTGGTGTTTGTGTTGAGACGTCACACAGAGGTGTTTACTCATGTCACCCTGGGAAACCAAATGAATCAAAAGACTCGAGACGGGGTGAAACTTAAGTAAAAAAACCTCCTCATTCCCCTTAAACACTCTCATCATTTGTCAGTACAGGGGTACACAACGAGTGTGCGTGCTCTCTCCCAGATGGCAAAACTGCCGTGGCCTGGACCCGTCCCACACCCGACACTTCATCCGGCCCACAAACCGCGTGGAATGATGGCACTTGGGCGGTCCGCTCCTGTTTGCCAGATCTGGGCCAGAACCAAGCCACAGCAATGCCGCATGTGCCACATATTTTCCAAAGGTGGCCATATTAGTTTTGTGATATTTGGGCCATATTCACCATTTACCACACGGGCCACTTCAGGGTCACATCCAGATCACATGTTGCCCAGAGCACCGCATCTTTGCCAAAAAAAGGCCCACATTTCATTTGGCATATTTGGGCCATATTTGCTGTTATACTTGTGGGCCACTTCAGGCTCACATCCATGTTGTCAGGGCCAGAAGAAGGTCATCAGTGCCGCATCACTGCCTGAAGTGGCCCACATCCGGATGCTGTCTGGGCTGAGTATTTATAATTATTCGGTATTTTCACAGCAAAACACTTGAGAATTTGCATGATGGAATTAACGTTCGTAAACTGACTCACAACCCAGTTTTAGAATTGAGAGTCATAACATTTTTACGTGTGTGAGTAAATATTTGAATGAGTGCACTAGCAGCTGCAAACTTGTAATACGGCATCCGTGCAGATTTTGTTCTTGAATATACTTGTGAAGTGCAGCTTCCGCTGGGGTTGTCTGTTGTTAGATTACCGACTCTGATGCAGCATTCCTTTATCGTTCCCACTCCGGGCGTACCAGCATGCATGCTAATCAATCCCCACATTTATCAGGATCGTGGAGAGCCGTATTTTGTGCGAGAACAGGTACGCTTGTCGACAAAAGACAAAGGCTGGATAGGCGTGGACGGAACATTTGTATGGTGTGGTGATTAAGGTCCACATCCTGGCTGGTGGGAACTGCAGCAGAAGTCTGTCTCACGTACATACACTTGAATTGACTCGAATCACCGGATTGTTTTGCTCCTTGTTTGTTGAGCGCTTCTCCTACCGTTGAGTGTTTCTAGAGGGATTGTCCTACGGGGATCAGTAAAGTACATAAAAAATGAACAAAAACAGAACTTGACATTTAGTGATGAGTAAGAGCAACATCAGAAGGCCTCTTTCATCATGCCCTAACATGGGAACAGACTCGACTGAGCTCAAAAAGAGAAACGGTGCTGGAGCCTATCCCAGCAGTCATTGGGCGGCGAGTACGGCCGATTCACCTGACCTGCATGTCTTTGGACTGTGGGAGGAACGCAGGAAACGCAGGAAACCCCCGGAGGAAACCCACGCAGACACGGGGAGAACATGCAAACTCCACACAGAGGACGACCCGGGACGACCCCCAAGGTTAGACTACCCCGGGGCTCGAACCCAGGACCTTCTTGGTCCTGGGTTCCCATATTATTAAATTATATTACTGGAGAATCGTCATACTTATTATGGCACTATTTTGTGTGTCCAAAAGTTGTTGTTTGACCAATCAGCCCATTGGCTTGGGGAATGTAACTGAGGCTCAGTGGTGAAACAGTACTTTTGACCAGTAGTGTCCTTCACATCAGGCATGACGGACAAATGGTCCCCCACTAGTGACCCTGCTATAAACTGCTTTGGGCTGCACAACACTAACCCTTTGTGTTGCGGTCGATACAGCTGATGCATCCTAGAAGCAGAGAGCTGCAGGGGGGGTGATGGATGCAAGCCGGCAGACAGGTCCACGTTGTAGATGAGTGACGTCCATCATACAAGTTCCCAGATGTCGTGAGGGTAGCTCCTATCTGCACCACCTGCATGCCGAGGAAAGTCTCATCTCTATCTGACGAGGAAAACTTGTTTTCATGTTCATTTGTTTGTCTTTTAAGCGTGATGGATGGTACTTGTTAGCGTCAGTCCAAATGCGAGGGACAGTTTAATGTGTTAGAAACAAGACATTTTTGCGAGGGAAGTGGTTTCAGTTGATTAATTCAAGTTGGGTTTGTGGGACTAATTTGGGATGTGTTATAAAGTTTGGCTAGAGTGTGTGTGTGTACAGTGGGGACGGCTGTATTACATAAAGCCAGATGGCTCTAAAGCTCTCTATCCTAAAAGAAAACACGGAGTTAAAGGGTTTTCAATATGTGCCGTTCAGCTCCTGCGCCTTCTGCTGTGGGGACACGAGGAAAGAGAGCTGGGAATAGCCACAACACCGAATCCCAACCCACATAGCAAAACTGCTGTGGCCCGGACCCGGCCCACACCCGACACTTTCATCCGGCCCACATACCGCGTGGAATGATGGCACTCGGGCGGTCCGCTCCTGTTTGCCAGATCTGGGTCAGAACCAAGCCATAGCAATGCCGCATGTGCCACATATTTGCCAGAGGTGGCCATATTTGTTTTGGGATATTTGGGCCATATTCACCATTTACCACACGGGAAGCCATGCCAAGGCCTACAGGTTACCTCACTGTTTCGTGTTTTGTCATTTTTGATTCTTGTCCTGTTTGATTCTGTAGAGTTCGATGGGTTTTATTCCCCTGTTGGTTTGGTATATGTATGTTGAATTTTGATTGTTTTTTTCTATAGGATATATGAGAGAGAGAGACAGAGACAGACAGACAGACAGGCCGCCCCCCAAATTCGCTACAATATTGTTATATATTGATATATTTGACATAAATCACTTAACAAGACAGCCTAATTCATGCAGAGCAGCACTGAATTTGTCAGTTTTGTTTTTCCCCAAATTAAAGTCAAATTAAAGTCAAGTTGGGGCTGGTACCATCAGATTCAATCGTGTGATATTTTAGGGCCAATTCGATAAATTCCTGCAAGTTTTTCAAATATCACGATATTACGAATATTTGTGTTTTAAAGGCTCTAACCCCTCTTATCCGCAGTAAAATGTAAAAACTGCAATAACCCAAAGAATACGTACAACAATATGCATTTATTCTAAGCCCCGTGTGTTAGAGAGGCTGAAGATATGAGTATGCTTCTTGAGTAAACATCCGCACAATTCACATCCAAACAGTCAGAGATGTTGAAATCGTTACACCAAACGCTGCAATATTAACAATATCACAACTTCACGATTTGCACGAACCCACACGCGCGAGAACATGTTTTCTCTGAGGGGTCCACGTGCACACACGGCTGTTGGTGCACGTGCATACGTTTATACGACAAAGCGGTGCAGGCAGAAGTCCCAGTGTGGGTGGGCGCTGAGGAAATCAGGTGGGCCCTGCCTGCCTGTCCAGCACCAGTCATACTCAATAGGCTCTGAGATGCATGTTAACCACAATATGCCATTACAACTGTGCCGGCCTGAATGCACCAGTTGAATCAAACAAGCCTGAGACATCATCAGAGGTAATGTTACAGGCACCAAGGCGAACATTAACAGCATTGCGTAGCCAGGCACAGTGGCCACACACACACACACACACACACACACACACACACACACACACACACAGAGCTGACAGATGCAGAAGCATCATTAATCAAGCGTATGGATGGAGGTACACCGGCGCCAACATGCTCAGTAACATTAAAGCTGTCACTTGAACATAGCCTGGCACAGCAGCCACCTACACCACACACATGCAGCACACACGCATGCGCACACATGCACGCACACACACACACACACACACACACACACACACACACACACACACACACACACCTAGGGACAATTTAGTAATGCCGAGTCACCTGACCTACATATCTTTGGACTGTGGGAGGAAACCGGAGCCCCCGGAGGAAACCCACACAGACACGGGGAGAACATGCAAACTCCACACAGAGGACGACCCGGGACGACCCCCAGGGTTGGACTACCCCGGGGCTCCAACCCAGGACCTTCTTGCTGTGAGGCGACCGCGCTAACCGCTGCGCCACCGTGCTGCAGTAGTTGGCGCGGTCGCTTAAAACTATACCCGATAAACAATATTAAAATAGGCTACTACCGTCCGAAACTGTAAATGAGCTTACTTTTGATCATTACAGCAGGAGGCGACGGGGCTCGGTACGTATCCTTACTACTTGGCAATTGTTGAGGAGAAACTGGTGCAGGAGTTGCTGTCTGGGGATGATGGCTGAACTTGAGTTGAATTCTCCTCCTCCTGCTGCTCCTCAGGACGTCTTTGTGGTAATAAACTTTTCATAAATAAATTTTCATCTGAGCCTACATGAAAAGCAGCTAGCTAGCAGGAGGAGGCTTCTGCTCCTCTGTGCCGTGCGCGGGTTTTACGCTGAATGAAAGAGGAGGAGGGGGGCCGCTTGGAATCTGGCATTAGTGTGGAGGAAGATTGAGCGGGTGCAGAAGACAGCAACTGGACACTGCATCCTCTTGTTATGTTTTTCTTTTCTTTTCTTTTTTTGCTTTTGGGTTTTTAGAGTTGGGGGGAAAAAAACCCCAAATTCTTTTCTGTGTCATCGATTTTGCAAGTTCAGCTGACCCGGAACGACCGTTGCACTTTGACCCGACGTGATGACGTTGTCACGTCAGATCGGAGGAATGAACTGAATTCACACATTCTAAACATCTGGTTTTCATGTATTTTCTGACAGACATCTTTTCATATGCTGTTCAAAATTTAAAACAAATATTCAGATGGTGAAATCGCAAGTGGGTTCTATCCCATGTCAATAGGGGGTGCAGCACCCCCCCCCCCTTCCTGCACCCATGCACTAAGCCCCACTTCTAGTTACAACTAAACTTTATATGCAAGTCCCTAGTTTGTACAGATGTTTAGCAGACCAGTGCAGATAAGGAGGCTATCATTGATTATCATTCAGAACAACACTGTCTGTAATGTGTGGACTGGCGGTCTGTCCAGGGCGTCTCCCCGCCTGCCGCCCAAAGTCTGCTGGGACAGGCTCCAGCCTCCCCGTGACCCTGAGTAAGGATAAGAGGTTTGGATAATGGACGGATTGATGGATGGATGGTCAAACTCTTTCTGGGTCCTATCAGCTCTCCTATATCTCCACCCAGAAGAGCACAGGCCCCAGTAAGTAGATGCACCGAGAAGGAGATCCCATCTCTGTGCCGCCCGAGGCATAGTAAATCAGCCCGTCAGGAGAGTTATTTGCAGGCCGGCGTCTCAATTGGTTTCTACTTGCTGTCAAGAATTTTGCACATTTACAAGGCTCTGAGGCAGAAATCTGGGGGAGGAGGTGGGGGGGGGGGGTATAGCTCGCTCTTGCTAACATCTTCCACCCAGGATCGCTTGCTCCCACTTTGAATTGATTTTAGGCTGGGGTACACTGTCGAAAACAACGCACATTTCTTGCTCTCTTAGGTGCAATAGACGGGTTGTCGTGTCAAAGAAGAGCCTCTCTGCCCTTCTCTGAGTGTCTGAGGGCACTAGGGCCACAGATGGACCATCTGTGTGGCCTGCTCACCTCAGCCTGCACACATGGCTGTGGCTAGGCGGTGCTTTTTCCTTCCACGTGTGTTGGAGGAGTGTAAACGGAACGACTGAGACAAAAACAGGCGCTCCTATGTAAATGCCAGCGCAGTTCTTGTTGTTTCAGTTCTGCAGGCTGTGTGTACTGTACATGCAGCCACGCACACGGGGGGGGGGGGTGAATGTAGGTATGTGTTAGCAACAAGACGTACAGACGCATGTGCACACACACAAGCATTGCACATGCCTGCTAGCGAGGCAGGCAGGGCTTTGAGATGGATTTAGCGTCGCCGGCTAGTAGCGGGCTATCAGCTGTACTGTAAAACCAGTGAATGGCAGCAGCCTTCAGGCTGTTCACACAGGCCTTATCACTCTGATACGGTATTTATTGTGTTTTTACAATAGGTTGCTGCTTTTTCTCCCGTTTGGGGCCGTTTGCACATTTCTCCCATCTACTCTTTAAAGCAAGCACAGCTCATGTGGACTAATGCCGCGGTTCTCAATCCAGTCCTCGAGGACCCCGAGTCCTGCTGATAACTAATTAACTTATCCTTTCAGGTCTGAAATCTTCCTGATTGGAGGCTGGAATAACTGGGACCCCAGGTTAATGTGATGAACTACCTGACAGAACAGAAAACCCAGTAGCACAGGTGGTACCCACGGACCGGATTGAGAACCATTGTACTGGAGCATTTGGTTACGTTAGAAACCCTCTCATTTTGCTTATGATGTAAACCTCTTCGAAAATTCCATTGGGTTTGAAATGTGGATTAATAACCCTTCTTAATTTTATCGATTTCATTGGCATGGACAGTCAGTCATTCGTATGAGGTCAGAGTTCTCTTACTTTTTCAATTACAGGAATTTGCCCTGGTCCATATATATAATCACAGGAATTTGCCCTGGTCCGTGTGTGTGTATATGTCAGCTGTTTGACAGCTGATGAATGATTGCTTATGGCATGAAACAGGGTTGTACCGTCTCATAAAGGATTTACTTGACTCACTGGAAAATTTTGCTCCTTATTTGTTGAGCACTTTCCCAACGGTGGAGTGTTCCTTCGAACACACACACACACACACACACACACACACACACACACACACACACACACACACACACACACACACACACACACATATATATATATATATATTGACCAGAGCCAACAAAGGATGGTTGAGAATGCCGGCTCAAATCCTGTAGGACTTCCACATCCAGACAGATAAACAAGTACTGGCCAGCTAGCCAGACATTTTTGACACTAGATGATAAACTGAGAAGTGCAGTTGGTGGTGGATGTAGCCATCCGTCCCTTCCTCTCGACGTTGCTGTCATGTGGGATTTCTACATCCACCACCACTGCCGTCTTCTGTTTCTCATCTATTATCAAAAGCTGGTTGGTTTGATTCAACAGATCCGCAGCAGCAGTGATATCTGAGATCTCCCTCCAGAAGAGCACAGACCCAAGAGGACCTAAGACTGAGGAGACACATATACCACCCCCATGTAGTGAGAGGGAATTATACATACATATATATTATATTATATTATATTATATATGTATTATTATAGATATTCAACAGTCAGCATGCTGCTGTTGGAGACTGGCTGAGTGGAAATGTTGCTATGTGAATGCAGCAGAGTGATCGACATTGGAGAGTTTCATAGATAAACCATTTTATTACCCCCCAATTCAATTACCCCACTCTTCCGAGCTGTCCCAATCTCTGCCCCACCCCCTCTGCTGATCCGGGGAGGGCTGCAGACTACCACATGCCTCTTCCAATACATGTGGAGTCACCAGCCGCTTCTTTTCACCTGACAGTGAGGAGTTTCACAAGGGCACGTAGTGCGTGGGAGGAGCCCCCCCCTGAACAGGCGCCCCGACCGACCAGAGGAGGCGCTAGTGCAGCGACCAGGACACACACCCACATCCGGCTTCCCACCCACAGACACAGCCAGTTCCGTCTGTAGGGACGTCCGACCAAGCCAGAGGCAACATGAGGATTCGAACCGGCGATCCCCCTGTTGGTAGGCAACGGAATAGACCACTTCGCCACCCGGACGCCCCCCCAGACCATTTAATTCTGTTAGAATGCATGTGTTTTATAAAAGTCCAACTCTATATATAGCGTATATAGTATATGGATCATATATACTAGGAAGGCTTGGCTAATGAAGCCAGATGTTTGGCCAGTGTACAGGGTGAAGGGCTACTGGTGGGCATCAGGCATATATCCTCTATCTACGATCACTGTGGCCTCATAGGCCACATGAAATATGTGAACCTGCATCGCGTAACATCGACACAGCGAGAGAGAACAAAATGGGAATATGCAATAACCCAGATAACTGAGATAAGCTACAGGATAAAAAAGCACCACAGACGGAGTCCGCTGTACGTGGAATGACTGGAATGTGCCTCGACTCATGACTTGACCCCACTCCTGCTTTCTTTACTCTGACTCATACCCCTTCACAGCTGAAGAGCTCTTATAAACAAGTCTCTTGCGCAAGTCAGTTGAATTTCAGTTGCTTTCCCGTTGCTTTATTACCTGTTCGTCCGCCCGACGTGACGGCTTCTTCTGCACCATGTGCGTCGCCATGTGCCGGCTGCAGCGGCGAACACAGCCGTCATCTCACCAGCGGCTCCTGTTGTCTGTAACGAAGTGGACCCGCTCTGTCTGGGGCAATATGAGGTGGACCCACTCTGTCTGGGGCAATATGAAGTGGACCCACTCTGTCTGTGGCAATATGAGGTGGACCCGCTCTGTCTGTGGCAATATGAGGTGGACCCGCTCTGTCTGTGGCAATATGAAGTGGACCCGCTCTGTCTGTGGCAATATGAAGTGGACCCGCTCTGTCTGTGGCAGTATGAGGTGGACCCGCTCTGTCTGGGGCAATATGAGGTGGACCCGCTCTGTCTGGGGCAATATGAAGTGGACCCGCTCTGTCTGGGGCAATATGAGGTGGACCCGCTCTGTCTGTGGCAATATGAGGTGGACCCGCTCTGTCTGGGGCAATATGAGGTGGACCCGCTCTGTCTGTGGGAATATGAGGTGGACCCGCTCTGTCTGGGGCAATATGAGGTGGACCCGCTCTGTCTGTGGCAATATGAGGTGGACCCGCTCTGTCTGGGGCAATATGAGGTGGACCCGCTCTGTCTGGGGCAATATGAGGTGGACCCGTTCTGTCTGTGGCAATATGAGGTGGACCCACTCTGTCTGGGGCAATATGAGGTGGACCCACTCTGTCTGTGGCAATATGAAGTGGACCCGCTCTGTCTGGGGCAATATGAGGTGGACCCGCTCTGTCTGTGGCAATATGAGGTGGACCCGCTCTGTCTGTGGCAATATGAAGTGGACCCGCTCTGTCTGTGGCAATATGAAGTGGACCCGCTCTGTCTGTGGCAATATGAAGTGGACCCGCTCTGTCTGTGGCAGTATGAGGTGGACCCGCTCTGTCTGGGGCAATATGAGGTGGACCCGCTCTGTCTGGGGCAATATGAGGTGGACCCGCTCTGTCTGTGGCAATATGAAGTGGACCCGCTCTGTCTGTGGCAATATGAGGTGGGCCCGCTCTGTCTGGGGCAATATGAGGTGGACCCGCTCTGTCTGGGGCAATATGAGGTGGACCCGCTCTGTCTGTGGCAATATGAGGTGGACCCGCTCTGTCTGTGGCAATATGAGGTGGGCCCGCTCTGTCTGTGGCAATATGAGGTGGACCCGCTCTGTCTGTGGCAATATGAGGTGGACCCGCTCTGTCTGGGGCAATATGAGGTGGACCCGCTCTGTCTGGGGCAATATGAGGTGGACCCGCTCTGTCTGTGGCAATATGAGGTGGACCCGCTCTGTCTGTGGCAATATGAGGTGGACCCGCTCTGTCTGTGGCAATATGAGGTGGACCCGCTCTGTCTGGGGCAATATGAGGTGGACCCGCTCTGTCTGTGGCAATATGAGGTGGACCTGCTCTGTCTGTGGCAATATGTGCTGGCAGCCCTGCGGAGGCCCGGCGTCCCCTGTCTGTTAAATGATGACGATGCTCTCTCTGGTTATTCCCCCGTCGACCCCCCCCTCCCCCTAAAGCCTTCATCATCCTCATCGCACCATTGTTCTGAGGACACATGATTAATCACACAACATGTGTGAAAACTGTTTCTTAAGAGTCCACATGCGGTTCCCTGTCTCCACAGGTAAAGCCAATGGCCATCAAATTACTAAATATAGGGGGCGTCCGGGTGGCGTAGCGGTCTATTCCGTTGCCTACCAACACGGGGATCGCTGGTTCGAATCCCCGTGTTGCCTCCGGCTTGGTCGGGCGCTCCTGCAGACACAGTTGGCCGTGTCTATGGGTGGGAAGCTGGATGTGGGTATGTGTCCTGGTTGCTGCACTAGCGCCTCCTCTAGTCGGTCGGGGCACTTGTTCTGGGGAGTGGGGGGGATAGCGCGATCCTCTCACGCGCTACGTCCCCCTGGCGAAACTCCTCACTGTCAGGTGAAAAGCGACTGGCGACTCCACCTGTATGGGAGGAGGCATGTGGTAGTCTGCAGCCCTGATCGGCAGAGGGGGTGGAGTAGAGACCAGGATGGCTTGGAAGATTGGGGTAATTGCTCGGATACAATTGGGGAGAAAAGGGGGGGGGTATTAAATATAGTAGCTAGTGTTGAGGCAGTAGAGGTGTCGTACCGGTACCCTGTTGTACCAGTACCCTGTTGTCTGTTGTACCGGTACCCTGTTGTACCAGTACCCTGTTGTCTGTTGTACCAGTACCCTGTTGTCTGTTGTACCGGTACCCTGTTGTACCAGTACCCTGTTGTCTGTTGTACCGGTACCCTGTTGTAGCGGTACCCTGTTGTCTGTTGTACCAGTACCCTGTTGTCTGTTGTACCGGTACCCTGTTGCACCAGTACCCTGTTGTCTGTTGTACCGGTTCCCTGTTGTCTGTTGTACCGGTACTCTGTTGTCTGTTGTACCGGTTCCCTGTTTTCTGTTGTACCGGTACCCTGTTGTCTGTTGTACCAGTACCCTGTTGTCTGTTGTACTGGTACCCTGTTGTACCGGTACCCTGTTGTCTGTTGTACCGGTTCCCTGTTGTCTGTTGTACCGGTACCCTGTTGTCTGTTGTACCGGTTCCCTGTTGTCTGTTGTACTGGTATCCTGTTGTACCAGTACCCTGTTGTCTGTTGTACCGGTTCCCTGTTGTCTGTTGTACTGGTTCCCTGTTGTCTGTTGTACTGGTATCCTGTTGTACCAGTACCCTGTTGTCTGTTGTACCAGTACCCTGTTGTCTGTTGTACCGGTACTCTGTTGTCTGTTGTACCAGTACCCTGTTGTCTGTTGTACCGGTTCCCTGTTGTCTGTTGTACCGGTACTCTGTTGTCTGTTGTACCAGTACTCTGTTGTCTGTTGTACCAGTACTCTGTTGTCTGTTGTACCGGTACTCTGTTGTCTGTTGTACCAGTACTCTGTTGTCTGTTGTACCAGTACCCTGTTGTCTGTTGTACTGGTACCCTGTTGTACCGGTACTCTGTTGTCTGTTGTACCAGTACCCTGTTGTCTGTTGTACCGGTTCCCTGTTGTCTGTTGTACCGGTTCCCTGTTGTCTGTTGTACTGGTTCCCTGTTGTCTGTTGTACTGGTATCCTGTTGTACCAGTACCCTGTTGTCTGTTGTACCGGTTCCCTGTTGTCTGTTGTACCGGTTCCCTGTTGTCTGTTGTACCGGTACCCTGTTGTCTGTTGTACCGGTTCCCTGTTGTCTGTTGTACCCGTTCCCTGTTGTCTGTTGTACCGGTACCCTGTTGTCTGTTGTACCAGTACCCTGTTGTCTGTTGTACCGGTACCCTGTTGTCTGTTGTACCGGTACCCTGTTGTCTGTTGTACCAGTACCCTGTTGTCTGTTGTACCCGTTCCCTGTTGTCTGTTGTACCGGTACCCTGTTGTCTGTTGTACCAGTACCCTGTTGTCTGTTGTACCGGTTCCCTGTTGTCTGTTGTACCGGTTCCCTGTTGTCTGTTGTACTGGTTCCCTGTTGTCTGTTGTACTGGTATCCTGTTGTACCAGTACCCTGTTGTCTGTTGTACCGGTTCCCTGTTGTCTGTTGTACCGGTTCCCTGTTGTCTGTTGTACCGGTACCCTGTTGTCTGTTGTACCGGTTCCCTGTTGTCTGTTGTACCCGTTCCCTGTTGTCTGTTGTACCGGTACCCTGTTGTCTGTTGTACCAGTACCCTGTTGTCTGTTGTACCGGTACCCTGTTGTCTGTTGTACCGGTACCCTGTTGTCTGTTGTACCAGTACCCTGTTGTCTGTTGTACCCGTTCCCTGTTGTCTGTTGTACCGGTACCCTGTTGTCTGTTGTACCAGTACCCTGTTGTCTGTTGTACCCGTTCCCTGTTGTCTGTTGTACCGGTACCCTGTTGTCTGTTGTACCGGTACCCTGTTGTCTGTTGTACCGGTTCCCTGTTGTCTGTTGTACCGGTTCCCTGTTGTCTGTTGTACCGGTACCCTGTTGTCTGTTGTACCGGTTCCCTGTTGTCTGTTGTACCGGTACTCTGTTGTCTGTTGTACCCGTTCCCTGTTGTCTGTTGTACCGGTACCCTGTTGTCTGTTGTACCGGTACCCTGTTGTCTGTTGTACCGGTTCCCTGTTGTCTGTTGTACCGGTACTCTGTTGTCTGTTGTACCCGTTCCCTGTTGTCTGTTGTACCGGTACCCTGTTGTCTGTTGTACCGGTACCCTGTTGTCTGTTGTACCGGTTCCCTGTTGTCTGTTGTACCGGTACTCTGTTGTCTGTTGTACCCGTTCCCTGTTGTCTGTTGTACCGGTTCCCTGTTGTCTGTTGTACTAGTTCCCTGTTGTCTGTTGTACCGGTTCCCTGTTGTCTGTTGTACCAGTACCCTGTTGTCTGTTGTACCGGTTCCCTGTTGTCTGTTGTACCAGTACCCTGTTGTCTGTTGTACCGGTATCCTGTTGTACCAGTACCCTGTTGTCTGTTGTACCCGTTCCCTGTAGTCTGTTGTACCGGTACCCTGTTGTCTGTTGTACCCGTTCCCTGTTGTCTGTTGTACCGGTACCCTGTTGTCTGTTGTACCCGTTCCCTGTTGTCTGTTGTACCGGTACCCTATTGTACCAGTACCCTGTTGTCTGTTGTACCGGTTCCCTGTTGACTGTTGTACCGGTACCCTATTGTACCAGTACCCTGTTGTCTGTTGTACCGGTACCCTATTGTACCGGTACCCTGTTGTCTGTTGTACCCGTTCCCTGTTGTCTGTTGTACCGGTACCCTGTAGTCTGTTGTACCAGTACCCTGTTGTCTGTTGTACCCGTTCCCTGTTGTCTGTGGTACCGGTACCCTGTAGTCTGTTGTACCAGTACCCTGTTGTCTGTTTTACCGGTACCCTGTTGTCTGTTGTACCCGTTCCCTGTTGTCTGTGGTACCGGTACCCTGTTGTCTGTTGTACCGGTACCCTATTGTACCAGTACCCTGTTGTCTGTTGTACCGGTACCCTATTGTACCGGTACCCTGTTGTCTGTTGTACCCGTTCCCTGTTGTCTGTTGTACCGGTACCCTGTAGTCTGTTGTACCAGTACCCTGTTGTCTGTTGTACCGGTTCCCTGTTGACTGTTGCTCCAGCATAATCAGGACCGTCCAGACTGCTGACTTTACAATTTTGGTTTTTGTTTCCACAACTCTAACAGTCGTACAGCGATGATGACTCTGCATTATGACTGCCAGATGAAGAACATTTAAATCCTTTCAAACTCGGCGCCCTCTGGCTGGAGTTGTGCAGGCTTTGTGTTGTTGGTGTCGTGTGGTCATGAGTAGTGGTCACCTTTATGATTTGTGTGTTTGACATATAAATGGTCGTCCATGAGCAGAAGGGCCCGTCGCCAACATGCCTGCAGCAGACTGAATGTGTGTTAGTCAGTTACTGGACATCGTTCCTGTCAGTTATGAGATCTTGTTAAGAGTCTTAAAAGGGTCGACGGACACTTTAGTGGTTCGTTGGCTGCCAGCGTCCAACGTTTACGACGTAAAGCAGAGGGAAAGAGGTGGATCTCTCGCTTACGACATCGCCCCGCATCTCTTTGACTTTAACCGGGCACCCGCCGGTTTGTCCCGTTGAACCACAATCTGCTTCTTTCGCAGGGCGGATGCGGACATTGGGTTTGCTCGGCCGTTGTGTTTGCGTTCTTTGTCGAGTTGAACGTAGGAGTGACTCGAGTTGCAGTTGTGTACAAACACTCGTCAGGGATCCCGCACATCCTGGAAAACCTGGAACATTACAGACTAGTTCTCCGGACACGGAAAACACCTGGAAAAGGATGAAATTGGTATAATGTCCTGGCGATATCATTAAGATTAGGGAAAATCGTAAAGTCAGGTGAAAAAAAATAAATCTGATTTTTATTTGCCGGGATGGCGTATTTTTAACTGGATTTTTGTTGTTGCCGTGGTTGCATATATTCATTCATGTTTTCAGCGGCTGAGATTGCATAT
>NC_079218.1:5795634-5835634 GCF_029633865.1 Lampris incognitus
AAAAAAAAAGGGGGATAAAAGTGAAACCGCGTTGCGTTGTCGTGCGGGGAGTCAGAAAACCGGCACCGCGGCCTGTCTCGGCTCCCCGTTTGCAGTTGGTGGGCCCCGAGTCTGCTGCCAACAAAGACAAAAGCACCTCCCAAATTCATGTCCAGTACGGTAGACGGCGTGCTTTAAAGGTACGCATCAGATAGCGGCCCGGGAGGAGGAAACTCTGAATGTGCTGATGGAGGGCATCCGAGCGAGGGGGTGGAGGATGTGGTAGCGGTGCTTGCTGTCAGATTACATTGGGTTAATGATATTTCTATAGGGGAGCGGTTATCTCTCCAGGACGCTGATAAGATGTAGGGTTTCCTCTCGCCGTGCTGTTGCCCCGTGTCACGTTTTAGCACACACACCCTCCATACAGTCAACCGTCCAGATGTTGTCTGCTGACATCAGCTGTGTCATTTCACTCTCTTTCGCTTCCGGGCTGCACGTTTCCTCCCGAACGGGTGGGTCTCCTCGGCAGTCGGTTATCGACTCCTCCCGGGTTGCCGTAGAAGAGCGTGTAGTGAAACTGATGTGCGGTGTCCCTCGCAGCGAGCCTTTTAAGTCTGTAATGTGTGAGCGTCGCCACGCTCGTACGTCTGTCATGTGCTCCTACCAGGCTGTCTCGTGTCGACGTATTTCTCTTGAGAAACTCATCTCCAGACTGCACACACTGGCTTCGAGAAAATCTGTGGCACACAAAAAAAAAACCCCCTCCCCAAATCGTCACTGACCTGCCACAGAATAAGAATAAGCACGAAAGCAGTTTTAGAGGAAGTGCGTCTGATTTGAGGAACTCGCCGGTGAAGGTGAGCGGGAAAGCAGTGGTCGGGAAACCGGAGCTGTAAGTCGATCGGGGCCGCTTTGGGGCTCCGGGGCGGGAGAACGGCTGATCTGAGGCGGGTTTCATCGCTCAAACAAGTCAAGATCTGACCCGGGTAGGTGTTCTGCAAGGTTTATCCCTCCCCTCGGGCATCTGGCTCGGACCACGGCATAGCTGAGTCTGCAAGGACATAAAAATGAGTCGGGGGTGGGGGGGGGGGTGGGCAGCATCGTTCAGAGAACAACCTGGCACGCCTTCATCTGGATGCGGTCGTGATTACGGTGAGAACTTGATTGAACCCTGGCATCTGTAAGGCAGGGAGGCCAGCGGAGGAGGAAGAGGACCGCTCAGGGTGGGGACCAGCCAGGGGAAGTACACAGCAGGCTCCGCCTTGTTTATTAGAGCCACGGTTGGTGTCACAATGATGCCATGAAGCGCAAACTCTTCTGGCACTACGCCGCCCTCAGGCCTAAACTGTGTAAGACACGCCATGCATCTTGAATTGCTGGCATATTGTCGCCATTAACACCGCCGGTTTTAAAGCGCAAAGCGATTCTCTTTGCAGCATCAGGCGGCACTTATTATTATGTTATTGACTTGAATTTGGCGCAGGGCCTCCTCCGACCGCACCTTCTGCAGCCTTTAAATGTCACTTCCTGCCGCACGCTTTCCCGTAATGGAGGAAGGCCTTCAGACTAGTGTTGTGATGTGTGCAGTGTCAATGTGTGCTTTTATATTCCATATCATGATAATATGATACAGTATCAAAGCCCTTCTTAGCCTGTATATAGTTGATAGTGCTTGCCTCTTATCCATATATTTATTTTAATAACTCAGTGTGCAAATGTTTTGTCGGTTTTTTGTTTAGCATAGTGCACCAACTTCGCCAAAACACCTTACTTGTACGCGGGAAAATAAAGAATTCTGGTTTTGACGACATGCAGCTGTAATAATGAAAAAAGCAATTTGTGCCCAGTTTCAAACTGTGAATCTTTAGTGTGCTCTGCAAGCATGCTAGCTATCACGCTACAGCGTGATAGCTGGGTGGTGGTATTGAGTTGCACTCGCCCACAATCTGGTTTGAAACTCGACCGTCTCATCCTGCAGTCAACTGAAACCTGGGCTTTCACATCTGCATGCTGATTAGGACCGGGATTGAGTGTCATGCACAAGTGTGTGGGCATGTTTGTGCGGGTGTGTGTGTGTGTGTGTGTGTCTGTGTGTGCATGCATGGTGGCTCCAGTTGGATATTGGGTGTGAGTAATGAGTGTTGACCTCATTTAGAGCTCAACTGTACAATTAAGGTCGGCAGTAGTTGGCATTTAAAGACTATTATCTTTACTTGTCAAGGAACGGAGTAAGTGAACTTGACTAAAGAACTTGTATATGAAGCAGCCAGTGAAA
Source organism: Lampris incognitus (assembly GCF_029633865.1). Lineage (NCBI taxonomy): Eukaryota > Metazoa > Chordata > Actinopteri > Lampriformes > Lampridae > Lampris > Lampris incognitus. The sequence goes on from NC_079218.1 coordinate 5,797,892, forward strand.
CATTCAGTTATGAAATGTGAAGTACACTTTTAGCGTCTAGACTGAGTCACTAAAGGTTGCTAATTTAGCAGCCAGCCTATTAAACAGGAAGCGGGCTGTCTCAGTGTAACGCAGTCACAGCTTCGCTAGAAATACCAGGGAGTGTCGACCGTGTCTCATAGTGTCATGGGTGGTTTTAAGATCAACAAATGACACAATATTCCCTTTATGCACATGTTGTGTGTAAAGGTGAACTTGTATTGTGTTGTGATGAACTTGTGTTTTCCTACTTGGGGGTGAATTTGCAGTCTAGTGTGCAGGCTGTGGCAACACGTGTCCTGAAGAAGGGCGATTAAGAATCTGTCTGTCTGTCTTACTTAAATTGTGTTGACTGTCACAAAGTGATTTTGTCAGTTTTTAATTTTACCAAATGAATAACAGGAGGCTAACTCAGGAGGCTCGGTATTATTTTTGTTATTAAAGGTTTCTGCAGTCCTGCTGGTGGGGTAAAACTCCCTGCTGGGGTGAAACAGATGTTTAAATCACATGTTTCGCTGGCCTTTGCTGCTGAGTTTGAGTTAAAAGATGGCGCCGTCTGCTGCACGTTACCGTAATGTACGGCGAAATGTGAAGACGGCGCCGTGTGCTGTGTCTGCTGCACATTACCGTAATGTACAGTGCGATGTGAAGACGGCGGTGTGTGCTGTGTCTGCTGCACATTGCCGTAATGTATGGCGCAATGTGAAGATGGTGCTGTGTCTGCTGCACATTACCGTAATGTACAGCGCAATGTGAAGATGGCGCCGTGTGCTGTGTCTGCTGCACGTTACCGTAATGTACGGCACAATGTGAAGACGGCGCTGTGTGCTGTGTCTGCTGCACGTTACCGTAATGTATGGCGCAATGTGAAGATGGTGCTGTGTCTGCTGCACATTACCGTAATGTATGGCGCAATGTGAAGACGGCGCCGTGTGCTGTGTCTGCTGCACGTTACCGTAATGTACGGCACAATGTGAAGATGGTGCCGTGTGCTGTGTCTGCTGCACATTACCGTAATGTATGTTGCAATGTGAAGATGGCGCCGTGTGCTGTGTCTGCTGCACATTACCGTAATGTACAGCACAATGTGAAGATGGCGCCGTGTGCTGTGTCTGCTGCACATTACCGTAATGTACGGTGCAATGTGAAGATGGCGCCGTGTGCTGTGTCTGCTGCACGTTACTGTAATGTATGGCATAATGTGAAGACGGCGCCGTGTGCTGTGTCTGCTGCACATTACCGTAATGTACAGCACAATGTGAAGACGGCGCCGTGTGCTGTGTCTGCCGGGCTTATTTTACCGTGATGTGCAGCAAAGAGGTGCAGCAGATGGAGCAGTCATGGAACTCATAACCAGCAGCGCAGGCCATGGAAAACAAGGGATTTAAACATGTGAGTCACCCCCGCTAAACATTTACGAGGTATCATTATACCGTCAAAGATGAAGCAGCTGATTGAAAACGAGCAAAAAAAAATTGAGGTTTTGATTTATGCCTCCTGTCCATCTGTGGTAACCTTATGTGAGCCCATGGATATCAGGGTAGGAGCATTATGCAGAGATGGGGTCACATGTGGGGCTAATATGGGTGGTGCTCATGACATGGTCAGACATTGTTGGGTTATGGCACATGCCCAGTACTGGCCCGAGGTCTGTATTTTTTCTGGCTTTTCTTTAAAAAAAACAAACTGTAAAATCATTATGGAGAGTGGTTCACCGTAAAGGCACGGCTGCCGATGGAGGGAGGTTACTCGGAGGTTTAATCATGGATCATGTGGCCAAGTTTGGCCACAGAAAGCCTGCCGGGGGAAAAAGGGAAGTTCTGGTAACGTCACCGTTCAGTTTGAGAACGGTAACAGACATACAGTCCAGCTCCGTCCTCACGCGGTCTGCTTCCAGATCTTGTGATGTAGAGCTGCTCGGCGGTTTGAAAAGCTTCAAGGCCCTGACATGGCCCGGCGGCCTGTCCAGGGTGTCTCCCCGCCTGCCGGCCAATGGCTGCTGGGATAGGCTCCAGCATCCCCCGCAGCCCTGAGAGCAGGATGAGCAGCTTGGATAGTGGATGGATGGACTACAGGTAGAATATACTTTACATTAGTATACCATCATTTTTTTAGATATTAAGTACCTGATTTCGCTGTTTTCTTTTAATTCGGACCTTAACGATAAAAACTCACCTTCAAATTCTGCAGCTGACCTGGTGGCATGACCCTGAAATTCTCCAGCTGACATGGTGGCATGACCCTGAAATTCTCCAGCTGACCTGGTGGCATGACCCTGAAATTCTCCAGCTGACATGGTGGCATGACCCTGAAATTCTGCAGCTGACCTGGTGGCATGACCCTGAAATTCTCCAGCTGACATGGTGGCATGACCCTGAAATTCTGCAGCTGACATGGTGGAATGACCCTGACATTCTGCAGCTGACATGGTGGCATGACCCTGAAATTCTGCAGCTGACATGGTGGCATGACCCTGAAATTCTCCAGCTGACATGGTGGCATGACCCTGAAATTCTGCAGCTGACATGGTGGCATGACCCTGAAATTCTCCAGCTGACATGGTGGCATGACCCTGAAATTCTGCAGCTGACATGGTGGCATGACCCTGAAATTCTGCAGCTGACATGGTGGAATGACCCTGACATTCTGCAGCTGACATGGTGGCATGACCCTGAAATTCTGCAGCTGACATGGTGGCATGACCCTGAAATTCTCCAGCTGACATGGTGGCATGACCCTGAAATTCTCCAGCTGACATGGTGGCATGACCCTGAAATTCTGCAGCTGACATGGTGGCATGGCCCCTATGGACAGCTCGTTTCCGTTGGTAAAACCATCTTTTTATCCAGGGACTATTTATCTGTTATTTATTTTTTATAAATTATTAATCTGTTATTTATTTATTAGTTGTGGACTGTTTATCCAGGGGCCTCAAATCGGTCGGCGCTTTCGGCTTCTTTGTTTGCAATGGTGAGTTTAATAAAAAAAAGTAAAGGCGACTAAATGACGCAGTGATGAATCACCCATCTCAGGCGAGTTTTAAGTCTCTGCAAGTTGGTTTTCCTACTCCGCTGAGATGAATGGAAACCAGTGGCTGCCTGGAAGGTGGTGGTGGGGGGGGGGGGGGAGAAACAGGATTTGTAGTGAATGGGCTAACACATGCACTGATGTGACCCCATTAAAACCGGTTGCATTGTGGTTGAATCCCTTCTACTTCCAGAACCATCTTCCCTTCATTGGAAGCGACGCTTAACACCGGCAGCGTGCAGACACCCTGCAGCCTCCGTGACAGTCTGTGGTTTTCAACATGGCAATATAGCGTCTACAATATAGCGCCCCCCCCCCCCCCCAGTGGTCGTCCCTCAGTGGCATACAGATATGGGGTTCGTTTGTATGGATCCGATACGCATCAACAGACTGAGTGAGTTGTGTGAGTTCACGGCTGTTAACTGAACAGAGATTAGGGGAAAGTACCACAGGTTGTGTTTTAAAGCGTTGCCACAGAAGCGCGTGTCGTGACGCGTGGGGTCGAGAGAGATTTCAAATGGGACGAAGAGCGAGTACTGATAATCAAAGCCGGATGTGTCAATAGCTGGGGGAGGAGAGGGGGGGTCACTTTGGTCTAACTGGCGATGCGGAGCCGTGACGGTTTTGATATTGCAGTTTTTCTGCAGAACTGGAGATGGTGAGCACATGTTACGAAGAGGTAATTATTTCGACATCTCTGAGGGTTCGGATGGTTTGGCCGTTGACTTTGGGAAGCTCGCTCGTGTTTTACGCTCTTCGCCACACGTGGAGCTTCAGACACACGTTGTTTGTTGCACACTTCTGTGGGGTTATTGCGGTTTTAGCAGTTTATTGTAGGTAAGGGAGGATGTAGATTTTTTTTTTAAACTGCAGTACGGGGCGTCCGGGTAGCGTAGCGGTCTATTCTGCTGCCTACCAACACGGGGATCGCCGGTTCGAATCCCCCGTGCTACCTCCGGTTTGGTCGGGCGTCCCTACAGATACAAATGGCCGTGTCTGTCGGTGGGGAGCCGGGTGTGGGTATGTGTCCTGGTCGCTGCACTAGCGCCTCCTCTGGTCAGTTGGGGCGCCTGTTCGGGGGGTGGGACTGGGGGTAATAGCGTGATCCTCCCAGGCGCTGCGTCCCCCCTGGTGAAACTCCTCACTGTCAGGTGAAAAGAAGCGGCCGGCGACTCCACATGTATGGGAGGAGGCATGTGGTAGTCTGCAGCCCTCCCCTCCCCTCCCCCCCCCAAATAAAGGTGCAGTATGGAATCACATTATAATATGGGTGATTTGATATTGGAGAAGCTGCAGTCTGTATTGAGTCGACGCTGCAACCCTCCCTCGGCCTGTGGTGAGGGATCCGGTGCAAAAATGGCTGCCGTGCATCACCCAGGTTGGTGATGGTTGTGACCTGCTGCCGGTTCCCAGCCGAGGTTAAACGCCGCAGTTGAAGGTGAAGCAGCTTTGAGTGACGTTACACCGAACGTGTCGGCGCCGAGCCCTACGGGTTCCCTCCGTCCTCGACGCGCCGGTGCGTTAACACGGCTGTGGCGCTCTTCCCGCCCGGCCCGGCCCGGCGGAGGGGGTCCGGCTTTGTGCCGCTGTCTTCAGCGGGCGCCGCGGCCTGCAGCGGCGGCACCCTGTGCTGCTGAGTGACGTGTGAGGAGTGTTTCATATTTGAAGAGTCGTATTGAGTGAGAGCTCTTGAATGAACGCGCTCAGCAGAGCTTTGCATGAGAGCGGGGGGTGGGGGTGGGTGGGGTGGGAGTAAAGACTTGTCAGGTCTCACTGCAGATAAGCTGAGGGGGGGGGGAGAATTATTTTCAGAGATTTTGAAACGGATGACACAAACTCATTTCTCAGCGATGCATTAATTCGCCGGACACGTTGTTCACGATCCCTCGATACCGGCGTTGACGAGAAACACGTCTCTTTGTTCAGACGGGTTCATGTCTGACAGGGTGTCTCTGTCTGCCTGCAAATTTGCATGCATTTTTTTTTTTTGTGTGTGTGTGGCTGTGCGTGCACACACACACACACACACACACACACACACACACACACACACACACACACTTTTAGTGAACATTGTGAATGTCAGATCCAGCAAAGCTGCCGCCTGAAAGCCGGAGTTGTTGAATATGTTTCTTGTCACAGCCCGGGCTTTCATCTGCGGGCGTCTCGAGCTGCTTTGCAAGGGAAATTGGGATTTGGCAGACAGATCTGTAAAATATAATCAGAGACACCAGAGTTGGAACTAGTTAGCTCGCTCGCAGTCTGCCAGCCCACATCCTGCACGTTGTCGCCATCATAAATATTTAGTGCACCTCTCACAATATTGAAGAAAGGAACTGAAATATGGCGCCGCGGCATATTGTTGTTTGTAGTAGCAAGTCTATTAATGCACGGAGGCATAAATCGCCGCATTTGGTTACGCACTGCGTTTTACTACACGGAGAGTAAACGAGCGTGTGCGCCGTTCACTCGGAAGTACCTGTTTGGAAAATGGCTTCATGTGATAATTAATAATTAGCTGCTCGAAGTGTGGTTTCAGGATCATTATACGCGGGAGAGGGAATTTTGAACCTGCTTACCTGGACTTGGTGTGTGTTTAAGCCGTCTCATAAAGAGAATTTGGATTATGATCGAGGTAACGTCAATACCAGATCACATGACTTCACATGCCGAGCCTCTTGAGACGGGCCTAATGGAATAATGTGCTGCGGCGGGGCTGGAGGGCCTCCGTCTGGAAGAGGCCTGGTGGTGTGCAGTGGAAATGAGAGGAATTCTGGCATGTCTAGCATACCACACACTCTATCCATGGCTCCATTGTGTCTGTTCAAAAATGTATGGTCTCTCTAGCGCCTACAGGTATAGTATCTATACATTATGTATGTTTTTCATTCATTTGTTCATTTCTTTTTTTGGAGGGGGGGATTTTTTTACCCCCCCTTTTCTCCCCAGTTGTACCCGAGCGATTACCAGACTCTCCCGAGCCGTCCCGGTCGCTGCTCCACCCCCTCTGCCGATCCGGGGAGGGCTGCAGACTACCGCATGCCTCCTCCCATACAGGTGGAGTCACCAGCCGCTTTTCACCTGACAAGGAGGAGTTTCGCCAGGGGGACGTAGCGTGTGGGAGTATCACGCTATTACCCCCCCGAAGAGGCACCCCGACCGACCAGAGGAGGAGCCAGTGCAGCGACCAGGACACATGCCCACATCCGGCTTCCCACCCTGCAGACACAGCCAATCGTGTCTGTAGGGACGCCCGACCAAGCCGGAAGTAACACGGGGATTCGATCCAGCAATTCCCATGTTGCTAGGCAACGGAATAGACCGCTACGCTGCCCCGGACGCCCCCATTTGTCCGTTTCTCTTGCTGGTATAAGAAATATATCTCTGCAGAAGTGATGGAACTGAGGAGAAGATGAGTAATCCCAGTAGGGCAAAGCTCTGAAAACCAATCCCACAAGTGGCGAGTCAACATCAGCTGCCGTCGGTGTCCGTGTTCACGTGTGAGCAAAAGAGGAAGCCTGCACGCTGAAAACTAAACCTCCCAATCGCTTAATGCAAATACTCAATGCTACATTTCAGCCACAGGGACCGTCTTCGGGCATCGAGGCATAAACGACAAAAACCCGTCATGCTCATGTTTATCCGCGCCTCTGCTAATGAGCGGTCATGGGCACAAAAGAGATGCATACCATTAGCTGACATATTAATAATAATGCCAGGTGGAATATGACAAGTTACTAAATGGCAGTACATCATTAAGTCACGTCATGTGATGCAGAGCAGACGAGCACCCCCCACCAAACCAAAACCAACTGGACGGGTGGGCTCGGTAGAGTGCAGAGCTCCACCAGGCGTACGTATCGCCCCTTCGCCGCTGTCCCGACTTGACGACAAACCACCCCTTTGTTCGTGTACCAGGAGAAAGGAGGTACACACACACACACACACACACGGACAGAAAACCCAGCGTTTTCCCTGCCATTTTAAGACTTAATCGATTGAATGGGAAATATGAGAAGGGAAAAAGAAGTTAATATACAGCCCTCAAGGTGAAAACATCTAGCTAATAAAAACGTTTTGCCTGTCAGTCTGAGGATGTGCAGCCTCCTAGGCAAACGTTATATCTAATATGTCTAATTATATCATAATTAGAAAAGAAGGAGCAGTGGGCAAGCACCCGGGGACCAACTCCGGTTCTTCTTTTCGTTGCCTTGCTCAGGGGCACAGACAGGAGTATTAACCCTAACATGCATGTCTTTGTTTTTTTTTTTAATTCTGATTTTCCCCCTTTTTCTCCCAGTTTAGTGGCCAGTCGATCCCTATTCTAGTTCAAACACCCACCCTCGTACTGCATCATGCGTTCCCCGACTGCCTCTCTCCGGCCGGCAGTCTGGAAGGAGTCCCCTCGCCACTTCCGTGACAAGGCGACTCGAGGCCAAACCACTGCTTTCCCCCCCCCTCACACAGAGACGCATTCATGTAATGAACACAAGCCGACTCCGCCCCCCTCCCGGAGACAGCGTTGCCAATGATTGCTGCTTCATCGAGTCCGGCCATAGTCGGATCTGACGAGACCGGGGAGCGAACCCCGGTCCCCAGTGGGCAACTGCATCGACGCTTAGACCGCCGCACCGCCGCGGACCCCACATGCATGTCTCTCTGATGGTGGGAGGAAATCAGAGCACCCGGAGGAAACCCACGCAGACCCGGGGAGAGCATGCAAACTCCACCCAGAAAGGAGGTGGGACGGCCCGGGGCTCCGCCAAAGCCCTTACTGCGAGCCCTCTAATGTGTTTAACTGTCATGGTTTTCCTCACAGACAATGAATGAAGTCGAAAGGCTGCTCTGCTGACGGACTTTCATTCATAATATAACGATAAGAAAACATAGCCCGGCCACGGGGAGCGTTTTATTGTAGCTACTGAGATGATTTCCAGCTGTGACTGTGATTAATCCTACTCTTGAAATTGTATTTTTATAGCCGAGTTTTCACACTGGGGACTATGGCACCTCCGCGAGTAGGCAAGGTGAACAGGCGAATTGGGTTTTGGTCCATCCGGTGTTCCTCCGGTTCTGTGCTGAGAGCAACAGTGAATGATTTGCTGCCTTGCAAAATACGATGGGTTTCTCATTTACCTTCAAGACCCCTACCCGAACGCATGATGTTTCGGGTTTGACGCTATTGCTGCCTGATCTGACTCTTTCTTCCTCTTCATTTTGATTTTTTGTACTTTGCTGCACCTGAAAATATACTGAAAAGCTGCTAGGCTATAGAATAATAATAATAATAATAATAATATAAAACTTTATTTATATAGCACTTTTCTTAACAATGTTACAAAGTGCTGTACAAAAGAAATAAAACCAGACGAGGCGAAAATGAGAATAAGGCCAAAGGACATGAGCACAGAGGAGGAGAAGACAACAAATGAATAAGATCAAATAAATAGGAATAGAAATAAAAATCAGTATAAATAAATGTGGTGGCACGGTGGCTCAGTGCTTAGCACTGCTGCCTCACAGGAAGAAGGTCCTGGGTTCGAACCCGGGCCGTCCCAGGTCCTATACAGCAGGATGGGTTAAATGCAAAGGAAATATTCGCCTTAAGAATACAGCGTAAAATAAATTGGCTTCCATTTCTTTCAGTTCGGTTTCATTTCATTCAAAAACAGATCTCGAACGTTTCCAAAAGCGTTCGCAGGGAGGAAAGTTATTTAAGAGAGGGATTTAAAAGAGGCGAGACTTTGTCCTCTTGTGGACCTCTTCCTATTGAGCTAAGCCAAACCAGGTCGGTTTGGCTTAGCTCAATAGGAAGAGGTCCACAGTGTGGGGGCTCGCACAACAAAAGTCCGATCACCCTTTGTGATCAGCCGAGACCTGGGAATAGCCAGCAGTGCTCCACCTGTGGGTCTGAAGGGCCGAGAGGGCGCATTCCAGGCCAGTAAATCAGCAAGACCGTTTAAGGCCTTAAAAGTGAGCAGTACATTTTTAAAATCAATTTGAGATGTTAACGGGGAGCCGGTGCTGGGAGACCAGCACGAGGTGACGTGATCCGGCCTCTTCGTCCCGGGTAATGAGCAGAGGCGTTCTGCACCAACGGGTGACGGAGGAGGGAGCCCTGGCTGGTACCCGAGTAAAGTGCGTTGCAATAATCGAGCCAAGGAAAAGCAGGAACAACTTTTTGTGGATGTTTTGTGTGACACCCTTTTCCTCTTGTGTGACATCTTTGTCCTCTTGTGAGACCTCTTTGTCCTCTTGTGAGACATCTTTGTCCTCTTGTGAGACATCCTTGTCCTCTTGTGTGACATCTTTGTCCTCTTGTGAGACCTCTTTGTCCTCTTGTGTGACATCTTTGTCCTCTTGTGAGACCTCTTTGTCCTCTTGTGTGACATCTTTGTCCTCTTGTGAGACATCCTTGTCCTCTTGTGTGACATCTTTGTCCTCTTGTGAGACCTCTTTGTCCTCTTGTGTGACATCTTTGTCCTCTTGTGAGACATCCTTGTCCTCTTGTGTGACATCTTTGTCCTCTTGTGTGATATCTTTGTCCTCTTGTGTGACATCTTTGTCCTCTTGTGTGACAGTTTTTTTCCTCTTGTGAGACATCTTTGTCCTCTTGTGTGACATCCTTGTCCTCTTGTGTGACATCCTTGTCCTCTTGTGTGACATCCTTGTCCTCTTGTGTGACATCTTTGTCCTCTTGTGTGACATCCTTGTCCTCTTGTGTGACATTTTTGTCCTCTTGTGTGACATCTTTGTCCTCTTGTGTGACATCCTTGTCCTCTTGTGTGACATCCTTGTCCTCTTGTGTGACATCTTTGTCCTCTTGTGTGACATCCTTGTCCTCTTGCGTGACATCCTTGTCCTCTTGTGGATCAGCGATTGGTGGAAATGAGCTCATTTTCGAGATGATCTTGAGCTGGAAGAACCACGGCTGAACAGCTTTCTACCCAGGATGCTGCTGAAACGCCCTGATCCACAGGCTAGTGTGGGAATAGGACCAGAATGAAAAACAGACTTTCCACAAGTACTTAAAAAGCTAAAAAGGTCGTTAAAATCCTTTTCGGTCAGCTCAGACCGCCGATGAGCTGCGTGGTTTGTCGCCACATGAGCGATCACTCAGTTGGTGGAGCCCTGGAGCTCATCCAGGGAAACGGTGTGAAGCGGCGGTCAAGGAAAGGGTGTTCTTGATTATAGAATCCCCAACTGTTAACGTGGCCGGGGAGAAAATGGGGCAGGGAGACGTCGGCTGCAGGTTCTCGTGTCCGGAGAGCACACGATCCACGCTGTGTTGAAGTCGCCAGCCGGGGACGAGGTGCCCGAGCAGGTGAGTGTTGTGGCGAGGCAGCGACGTCAGCTCTGAGAACGGATTCCCCCGGCCCGCTCAGGGCGAGGAAGACTCTCAGAGCTGTCTGATCACGGCCACTTTCAGGACCTCATGACGGGAAGAGGAGGTCATTACCCGGGATGAGGGCTGTTGTTTTGGCCTCACAGTGTAAAGATAATTCCACTTATTAAAATATTGTCTACTCTGGAAGAGCAGGACATATTTTAATAGATGGAATTATTGCATTTAAAAACACTGGAAATGGTCAGAAAAGGATAAAAGGGGGTTAAACAAATCTGGCTTGATTATTTTAAATGTTTCTTAAAGAGACTTTGTCCTCTTGTGTGACATCCTTGTCCTCTTGTGAGACATCCTTGTCCTCTTGTGAGACATCTTTGTCCTCTTGTGTGACATCTTTGTCCTCTTGTGAGACATCTTTGTCCTCTTGTGTGATATCTTTGTCCTCTTGTGTGACATCCTTGTCCTCTTGTGTGACATCCTTGTCCTCTTGTGTGACATCCTTGTCCTCTTGTGTGACATCTTTGTCCTCTTGTGTGACATCCTTGTCCTCTTGTGTGACATCCTTGTCCTCTTGTGTGACATCTTTGTCCTCTTGTGTGACATCCTTGTCCTCTTGTGAGACAACTTTGTCCTCTTGTGTGACATCTTTGTCCTCTTGTGTGACATCTTTGTCCTCTTGTGTGACATCCTTGTCCTCTTGTGTGACATCTTTGTCCTCTTGTGTGACATCCTTGTCCTCTTGTGTGACATCCTTGTCCTCTTGTGAGACATCTTTGTCCTCTTGTGAGACATCCTTGTCCTCTTGTGTGACATCTTTGTCCTCTTGTGTGACATCCTTGTCCTCTTGTGTGACATCTTTGTCCTCTTGTGTGACATCTTTGTCCTCTTGTGTGACATCCTTGTCCTCTTGTGTGACATCTTTGTCCTCTTGTGTGACATCTTTGTCCTCTTGTGTGACATCCTTGTCCTCTTGTGAGACAACTTTGTCCTCTTGTGTGACATCCTTGTCCTCTTGTGTGACATCTTTGTCCTCTTGTGTGACATCCTTGTCCTCTTGTGTGACATCCTTGTCCTCTTGTGTGACATCTTTGTCCTCTTGTGTGACATCTTTGTCCTCTTGTGTGACATCCTTGTCCTCTTGTGTGACATCTTTGTCCTCTTGTGTGACATCTTTGTCCTCTTGTGTGACATCCTTGTCCTCTTGTGTGACATCCTTGTCCTCTTGTGTGACATCCTTGTCCTCTTGTGTGACATCCTTGTCCTCTTGTGAGACATCTTTGTCCTCTTGTGAGACATCCTTGTCCTCTTGTGTGACATCTTTGTCCTCTTGTGTGACATCCTTGTCCTCTTGTGTGACATCTTTGTCCTCTTGTGTGACATCCTTGTCCTCTTGTGTGACATCCTTGTCCTCTTGTGTGACATCTTTGTCCTCTTGTGTGACATCTTTGTCCTCTTGTGAGACATCCTTGTCCTCTTGTGTGACATCTTTGTCCTCTTGTGTGACATCCTTGTCCTCTTGTGTGACGTTTTTGTCTTCTTGTGTGACATCCTTGTCCTCTTGTGTGACATCTTTGTCAGTACAGGTTTCACACCGGTGGACATTTCTGTCACCAAAGGATGTGTCAGCCTTTTGTGTCAGGTAATGACTTTAATATTCCTATAACCTGTCATTAGCAGTTAGCAAGACACGTTTGCATAATTTTCCATAATTATGTAGTTTAACACGGTTTTTAATTAAAAAAATATATAATTTAGGGCTGTCAGACCAAAGGTTAACTAAATTTAATACTTTTATAATGGTTCAAAAAACAGTTAGATATTCGAACAAAAATGTACCATGTGCGCGTGCCATGGGCTTCACAGGGGGCTTCAGCTAAATAAAGTTTTCCCTGGAATTGCCCGATTCAAAATCAGGAAATGGCATCACACCGGAGTACATGGTTTTCAGTGACAGAATATGTCAAATTCTTACCCTTTTACAAATAGATAATAATAATAATAATAATAATAATTAATAATTAATTTCATTTGTATTGTGCTTTTCATGGTACACGGATGCTTAAGTAAGATAAGATAAACACAAAATGAACACGTTCAAAACATACAACACATGACAATATTCACACATTAAAAGCCGTTCTGAAAGGGTGAGTCTTGGTGAGAACATGGACAGATTGGTACAGTCCCTGATGTGTTTGGGGAGGGGGGCTCCATAGGGAGGGGGCAGCTATGGAGGAGGCTCTCTCGCCCCAGCTCCGGTGCTTGGTCCTGTGTGGTGGAGACACGAGGTTGGCGTCGGAGGAGCGAAGGCCGTAGGCGTATGGCGGTGTTGCAGGTCGGTGGGGGGTAGGGGTGGGGTGGGGGGGCATAGAGGATGCTTTTGCAGCGTCAGTTCTGGACGTGACAAAGGCGCGGATCAAAGTTTCGGCAAAAGAGGAGGCGAGTGACGGGCGGAGACGAGCTATGTTTTTTTAGGTGGAGAACGGCGGTTCTGGCGATTTGATTGTCGTGGTGTTCGAAGGAGAGGTTGCTGTCAAAAGTGATTCTGAGGCTACGGATGTGTGGGGAGGGAGACGGGGGGGGGGGTTATCGATAGTGAGGCAGGAGTTGTGAGTGTTTAGTCAAGATTCAAGGTTCTTTATTTGTTACGTCTCAGTACACAAGTGCAAGAGGGTAAACTTCTTGTGCTTTGGCTCCTCAACACTGCAGCGACAATAATAATAACATAACAAAACAGAAATAAAAACTAGTAATAATAAATAGTGTGTGTGTGTGTGTGTGTGTGTGTGTGTGTGTGTGTAGGCCCAGCCTTAATAAATGTGCATATGTGTATGGAGTTGTTTGCATATTTGTGTGTTTGTGTATGCCAAGCTACATCTGTGTGTGTGTGTTTGTGTGTAAACTGATGATCCGCTGAAGACCACAGGTCAGTACCAGTCAGTCCAGCACCAGGCTTAGTGTCTTTAATGGTCTTTGTTCAAAGGCCCGGTTGCTTGGTGGAAGAAGCTGTTCTGGAGCCTACTGGTCCGGGCTTTGAGGCTGCGGTACCGCTTGCCTGACGGTAGCAGCTGGAACAGTCCATAGTTGGGGGAGGGGGGAGGGGCTGGGGTCTTTGATAATCCTACGGGCTTTGCTGACAGAACGTCCATTGTGTATGACCTGGATGGAGGGAAGCTCGCATCTGCTGATGTCCTGGGCCGTCCGCACAACCCTCTGCAGTGTGTTGGGGTTGTGGGCAGTCCAGTTCCCATGCCAGGCGCTGATGCCTCCAGTTAGGATGCTCTCGCTTGTGCCTCTGTAGAAGGCCCGTAGAATCCTGGGCCCCATGCCGAACTTCTTCAGTCGCCTGAGGTGAAAGAGGCGTTGCTGGGCCTTTTTCGCCACATGGCTGGTGTGTTCATCCCAGGCGAGGTCCTCGGTAATGTGGACATCGAAGAACTTGAAGCTCTTGACCCTCTCTACAGCAGTCCCGTTGATGGTGATGGGGTCCAGCCCTCCCCCCTCTCTTCCTATAGTCCACAATCAGCTCCTTGGTTTTGTCCACGTTGAGAGAGAGGTTATTCTCCTGGCACCACTTTGTTAGGTTGTTGACCTCTCTGCAGTTTGCCGTCTCGTCGTCGTCGGCGATCAGGCCCGTCACCGTCGTGTCGTCAGCAAACCTTATCACCAAGTTGGAGCTATGTGCCATAGGTGTACAGGGATTAGAGGAGGGGACTCAGGACGCAGCCCTGGGGGGCTCCTGTGTTGAGGGGCAGAGGTGTTGGAGCCCACCCTCACCACCTGGCGTCGGCTCGACAGGAAGTTCAGGATCCCGCTGCACAGGTTGGGGTTGAGTCCTAAATCCCTGAGCTTGGTGTCGAGTCTGGAGGGGGCGAGGGTGTTGAATGCTGAGCTGCAGTCTACAAACAGCGTTCTCACATAGGAGTTCCTTTCCTCCAGGTGGGCGAGGGCGGTATGGAGTGTAGTGGCTATTGCGTCATCAGCGGATCCATTTTGTCGGTAGGCAAAACATGCTACAGATTAGGGCCTGAACAAGCCCCTCAAAGCATTTACTCACCATGGGAGTGAGGGCAGCAGGACGCCGATAATTCATGCATGTTACCTTGGTCTTCCTCGGCACCGGCAAGGGGCGGATGATTTAAAGCAGGAGGGGGACCACAACGGGGGAAGGGAGAGGTTGAAAATATCCACGAAGACACCCGCCAGATGGTCAGGGATTTTTGGACCAATGACGATGTCAGATTTATCACAATTTAGTATGAGGAAGTTGGCTTGCATCCATGATTTAATTTCATATGGATGAAAAAGGGGCGGCACGGTGGCGCAGTGGTTAGCGCGGTCGCCTCACAGCAAGAAGGTCCTGGGTTCGAGCCCCGGGGTAGTCCAACCTTGGGGGTCGTCCCGGGTCGTCCTCTGTGTGGAGTTTGCATGTCCTCCCCGTGTCTACGTGGGTTTCCTCCGGGGGCTCCGGTTTCCTCCCACAGTCCAAAGACCTGTAGGTCAGGTGACTCGGCAATACTAAATTGTCCCTAGGTATGAATGTGTGTGTCGGCCCTGTGATGGACTGGCGGCCTGTCCAGGGTGTCTCCCCACCTGCCACCCAATGGCTGCTGGGATAGGCTCCAACATCCCTACAACCCTGAGAGCAGGATAAGCAGCTTGGATAATGGATGGATGGATGGGTGGGTGGATGAAAAAGATTGCTATTTACCAAAATAGACACTTGTAAAATTATGCCTGAGGTACTGATCAACATGTTTATGCTTTTCTTGTTAAGTTATGAAGGCTGTAATTTACTGAACCATGCTTGAAACCGTCACACCGTTAGACCCCCTGGTGATTTGGCTCCAAAAACCAGCAGGTCCATGTAAAACAAGGACCTGCTTTACCCTTCACCGCATCTGAAATGACGGCGACACTAACGATATTCGTTTTGATCTTGTGCCACAGTGGAAATGCCGCGCCACGTCAACAACCCAATTATGCGGTTGCGTGATTGCATTTGAGGACAGAAAATGAAAACCACGACAAGAAAATTCTGAAATGTCGTCGAAAGGCGTGCTGCGGCCTCGAGTTTAGGTTTCATCGTCCAACGCCACACTTAACTTGTCGCCCCCCCACCCTGATTTACATTTCCCCAACGACGGCTGGCCGTCACGGCACGTTGGCGTAATTACGCCACCCACAGACCAGTGTTGCAATCTCAATACATGTCTGGCAGTTGCTTTCCTCCCTTCCAGAAGAAATGCATCTTTTTTGGAGCAGTAATTGATATTGATGTCTGCACAGGAAGTGCTGCTAAATCACAGCCAGGCTCGGTGAAGGGTTTGGAACAGTGGGAGTGTATGTGTGAATAAGCACCTAGCCTCGTTTACCTTCTTTTGTTGTTCCCCGTGTCTTTCTGCTGGGGGGGGGGGGCTGGGGGGCTGTGGGGGGGGGGGGGCTGACAGGCCTGATGGATGAAACGCTCTTGTTTTGGTCTTGTGGATCCCACACGCTTCTATATATGTGGTTTGAATCAATGTTCTTTTTGAAATTCCTGCTGCTTTTTAACAGCGAGGGAATGGTGGAGGGATTCGGGTTTGTTTACTTTCTATTTATTTCCTGTGTGGTACTTCCAGAGTTTGCTTAACAGCGAAAACATGTCATGCCAAGGTTTGAACTCATTTCTGCTCCATTTAATGTCTTAGGAGGGGAAAAAAATAAGGTACTTTTTTTGGGGGGGGAATTTCCCCAATTTCTCTCCCCAATTGTATCCGGCCCATTGTCCCGGTCGCTGCTCCGCCCCCTCTGCCGATCCGGGGAGGGCTGCAGACTACCACACGCCTCCTCCCATACGTGTGGAGTCACCGGCCGCTTCTTTTCACCTGACAGTGAGGAGTTTCGCCAGGGGGACGTAGCGCGTGGGAGGATCCCGCTATTCCCCCCCAGCCCCCCCCCAAGCAGGCGCCCCGACTGACCAGAGGAGGCACTGGTGCAT
Source organism: Lampris incognitus (assembly GCF_029633865.1). Taxonomy (NCBI): domain Eukaryota; kingdom Metazoa; phylum Chordata; class Actinopteri; order Lampriformes; family Lampridae; genus Lampris; species Lampris incognitus. Next base: position 5,814,262 of record NC_079218.1, read on the forward strand.
CCAGCTTCCCACCCACAGACACAGCCAATTGTGTCTGTAGGGATGCCCGACCAAGCCGGAGGTAACACGGGGATTCGAACCGGCGATCCCCGTGTTGGTAGGCTACCCGGACACACAAAAGGTACTTTTCTCATTCTGCGAAGTAATTTTGTTATAATTCCTCTCTTGCATTCACACCAGTCCAGCCCTGAGGTCGAGAGGGGTCGGTACGTTGTTCACTGAGAAACACATTTGTGTTGTTGAGCCCCCTTCCATACGCTGCTCACAAGTACGTGTTAATCGGTCTGTTGGAAGGATGTGTTAAACACGGCTCCCTGCCCCCACCCAGCCCCCTCTCCATTTGCCCTCCAAATGGATGGAAAGGCAAATTCATTTGTGCGCTCCGTTGCTTGTGCTATCGACTTGTTTCCATTTTGACCCTGTCATTAGTGGCTGATAATTTGAGCAGGGGACGCAGTCGGGGACCCGGGCTCAGGCTGCATCGTCAGATCCGTCTCATCTGGCCGAGTGACGGCGGGCGAGATCAGTGGGAGTTCTACCGCTTTGACCAGAGGGTGAAAGCGGCCCGGTCCGGTCAGCAGGAGCTGGTTCAGGCCCTTGTGTGATTCACGGATCGCTCGTATCGTTTTTACTTCTCAGATGTTTATCGGGGGGCCGTCCGCCGCGGAGACAAAATAACGGCGGTACAGTTCCCGTCCTGCCTCCTGAAGACGTGCGTCGTGCGAGCTCCACGACCGACGCCGCTTTGTGACCCTTTCACTGAAAGGGTCGTATTAACACTTCACTGTACCCCTGGATAGCAACATTAAAGTGCCCCCCCCCCCTTCCCCGGACAATAATCAAGGTTTAGACATCATCATCATCATCATCATCATCAAGTGCGTTGTAATGATAAAATATGATCAAATGTTCAACAAGTCAGGTTTTGCTGATTCTGCAGCACTCGGTACGGTAGCACGCTGTAAATATATATTCAGTGCTTCAGCATCTAACAGTCATCGTGTGCATTTTAATAAAGAGAAATTATGATGTGCAGATGCACAAATATTTAGTCTGGCTCTGATGAATTTATAGAACTAGTTAATATACCACTGTGTCTTGCCAAGGCTACTCAATACTATTAAATACACTACTGTGTCTTGCCAAGGCTACTCGCATATCACGTTATGGAAACACATCAGCGTCGGTATGATTTGGCAAAATACAGGAAGTGCAGTAGCATACTAAAAAATATATCCAATGCTTCAATATCCAGCAGTCGTTAAGTGACTTTTAATGAGGGAAATTAGGATGTACAGATGCGCAAATGTTCAATCTGGCTTTGCTGAATTTATAGAAGCACAAATATACTAGTGAATATGCAACTGTGTCTTGCCAAGGCTACTCGCTCACATTCATGTCATGCTTGCTGTCACAATGGCGATCCATCGCTAATTAGTCCCTTAATTATTCCCTTAATGGTTGCACTTGAAGGGCTGTCGTTGCAAGCTGGAGGCTTCTCGCTGTCCATGCTGCTTGCTATCACAGCAGGCAGCCCATTGCCCTTACGGTTAATCCTGCCCAGCCTTTCAGACACAACCTGACTTGCACTGTGCTCACTGCTGGCTTCAGTGCACACCTATACATGTATTTTTATATACTATATCAATATGGATATAGGGAAAAAACTTTGAATACATAGCAGTACAAGCTTGTTTCGTGCGTCGTGCACTCATGAGCTGCACGCTATTCCCCCCAGTTCCCCCTCCCTCCTGAAGGGGCGCCCCGACCGACCAGAGGAGGTTCTGCTGGAGCGACCAGGACACATACCCACATCCGGCTTCCCACCCACAGACACGGCCAATTGTGTCTGTAGGGACGCCCAACCAAGCTGGAGGTAACATGGGGATTCGAACGGGCGATCCCCGTGTTGGTAGGCAACGGAATAGACCGCTATGCTACCTGGACGCCCCCTCCAACAAGTTATGTCTGAGAGTCAGCCCCTACATTTCTAAAGTCCCCCTGGCTAACAAGAGCTTCTGAGTCTTGGTCTTCCTCTTTGACTTTAACAGTGGTGGTTAGTGTCCCAAGTGTTGCATTAAAGCCAGTTGCCGGTTGGAAATAAAGTGGTTGTGAGTCGGGACTGATTGGCGAGTTGTATAATTGTTAAGTATGTGATGTGCTGTCTTTGCTTAATTGTCAAGTGTGCGCCCTGACAACTGAAAGACAGAATACTCAGTGGAATCCGCCCTTCTGTGTGGGGTCTGCCATATCGCCGATGCTGGTTAGGATTTGAGAAGTTCTCTGGTGTGTACCCAGCCTAACTGCACTGCAGATGTGAAAACGGCCTCAAACCTATTTGTAGGCGTCGTGTCACAAACTGGTTGCAAGTTATTTAATTTGTTTTTCGTTGCCTGTACTTTCTCCGTCACTTTTTTTTATAAATTTATTTCTGATTTTTCCCTTTTTTCTCCCAATTTAGTGGCCAATCGATCCCTATTTTAATTCAAACACCCACCCTCGTACTACATGCATTCGCCAACTGCATCTCTCCGGCCGGCAGTCTCGAAGGAGACGCCTCCCCACTTTCGTGACAAGGCGACTCCAGGCCGAACCACTGTTTTTTCCGACACACAGAGACGCATTCACGTGACGAACACAAGCCGACTCCGCCCCCCTCCCGAAGACAGCGTTGCAAATGATTGCTGCTTCATCGAGTCCGGCCATAGTCGGATCTGACGAGACCGGGGCGCGAACCCCAGTCCCCAGTGGGCAACTGCATCGACACCAAGCCGATGCTTAGACCGCTACACCACCGCGGACTCTTTGTCCATCACTTGATGACTCTGTGCTCTGTGGTCGGGAGCACTTCAGAGGAGCCCATCAGAATGACGGCACCATCAATAGACCCGAAACACTGAGATGTTTGGAGTATCATAGCTTTGTTAAGGTCACGCCATCTTCCAATGCTGTGATTGCAACTATTCCCCAATCCTCTGTGAATAGTGCACGTGGCCATTGTGGCTCTGGTTAATGGTCACACCCATACTTGCATATGAAACAGGTTGTTGTTTTCGGTCGTTACACCACTGTACTGTTTGTAAGGGTGGGGATACCTGCAGTCAGTTAAGGGCCCAGACACACCAAACCGACTAGCGGCGACGAAGGCCGACCGTTGCGTCGCCTCACGTCGCCTGCCATCTGGGCCAAAAAGTAGCACCTGAACACATTGCAAAGACTACAGCTGACGGCCGGCTAGCATGTACGTTCTGCACTGACTCGCTAAGCTGAACAGCCAGTCGGAGGGATGTCTCTCACCGACTGGCTCCGCCGATTCAACATGCTGAATCGGCCGAAAAGCTGCTGACAGGGGTCCGACTAGTGCCGACGGTGCGGGACACACCGCAAAAACTAGGGTCGCAGACGCTCGCCGATGGCCCGACACTGGCCGACCGTCGGCCTGGTGTGTCAGGGCCCTAAGGCTGAAGAGGTCACTTAGACGAGTGATGCAACGTTTTCTCTCAAACGCTGTGTCCAGATGAACCGATTCAACTTTCTGTGATTTGTTATGGTTAGTTTGAAACAAAAGCAATGTTCTCACTCTAATGGGATGAGGCTGATTAAATCAACTCCTTTTTATGCCCTCGGGCGCTAATCTGGTTTTAGTTGGAAGGATTGTTGTGAATCAGACGAGTTCCTGCGCCTCGAGCTCTGAATTACACAATCCTCTTGGATAGTATTTGGTTGAGCAAATAATTTAACCTTTCATTGTTGCCTATTGCCAAGGTGGAGGGCGCTAAAGCTTGGCCAGACATGCACATAATGTTATGGTTTGGTTTGATGGCTGCTTGTATTTTCAGAAAGACACTTGAAATGATGAAAGTCGGGGGGGGGGGTGCGTCCGTGGAAGCATAGCGGTCTGTTCTGTTGCCTACCAACACAGGGATCGCCAGTTCAAATCTCCGTGTTACCTCCGGCTTGGTCGGGCGTCCCTACAGACACAATTGACCGTGTCTGCAGGTTGGAGGCCGGATGTGGATATATGTCCTGTTCGCTGCACTGGCGCCTCCTCTGGTCAGTCGGTCCACCTGTTCAGGAGGGAGGGGGAACTGGGGGGGGGGGTAGCGCGTGGTCCTCCCACGTGCTATGCCCCCCCCGGCGAAACTCCTCGCTGTCAGGTGAAAAGAAGCGGCTGGCGACTCCACATGTATGGGAGGAGGCATGTGGTAGTCTGCAGCCCTCCCCGGATCGGCAGAGGGGGGTGGAGCAGCGACCAGGATGGCTCCGGGAGCGGGGTGGTTGGCCAGGTACAGTTAGGGAGAAAAACGGGGGAAAAAATCTGTAATCAGATTTAACTTTTCAAATCTAAAAACCTTGAACATGGCATAACGGAACATTCAGCAACAATCTTTACCCCTCACTTACTAATAGTGTGAGTTATTTATAGACTTGTGTCTGTAGCTGTTCTCACTGGTCTCCAGAACTGTGCACTCTCAACAATAAACTGGACCGGACGGACAATCTGGAAGTGCTGTACAAGAAGGGTCAAAGCCGTCTTCGTGTGCTGAGGAGACTGAGGTCCTTTGGTTTGTGCAGGACGCTGTTAAGAACATTTTATGACACTGTGGTGGCACCCGCTATTTTCTGGGCTACGGTCTGCTGGGGAGGTGGGAGCTCAGAGAGGTACAGGGAAAAAACCCAACAAACTGGTTAAGAGGGCTATCCCTGCCCTGGACTGCCCTTTGGATTCCACAGAGGAGGCGGGCGAGAGGAGGATGTTAGCCAAGCTGCCTTCAATCCTAGATAACTCCTCTCAGCCCCTGCATGGGACTGGGGAGACCTTAAGCAGCTCCTTCATTAACAGACCGATACACCCACGGTGTATGAAGGAGTGCTGCTGCAGGTCCTCTGTTCCAATGGCGGTCAGACGTTTTAACAATAGCATAATGTAACACTGCTGTTGTCTCAGCCACCATCACCCACCACTTACACCATCAGAGCTACTTAGCATTATTGATCTCTGGTTATAGAACTTATTTATTCACTTATTACTTATTACTCAGTGAGACATGGAGGCGAGGCAGATGGGGGAAGTGGGCAGGTGCACTGGTGGGGGTCTGACTGTGGGGATTTCAATTTGCACTCCCAGTAGTTGACCTAGCAAATCGTTGCTCCATGCCCAGCAAAATGGACAAGCTGCTTCCCCTCAACGGGACAAAGAAGGACTTTGCACGTTCTGCCGCCCCTTGTGTCACTGAAGCTTGGCTCAGGGAATCCAACCCCCGACAGTGGATTACGTCTGCCGGGCCTCCCCCTACACCATGCAGATCATGTTATGGCGCTACTAGGAAAAGTAAAGGGTGGAGGAATTTGCTTCTACATAAACGGAGGTTGGTGTACAGATGTCCCAGAGTTAAGTAAATACTGCAGCCCGAACTTGGAGTCATTGTTCATAAACTGCAAGCCATTTTATTCACCGTGGGAGTTTTCATCCTTCCTCCTGGTTTGTGTTTACATCCTACCCCAGGCCAGTGTGAATGGCACACTCCAAACCCTGGCTGATCAGGTAACCGGCTTTTCATAATCCTTGGGGACATTAATAAAGCAAAATTAAACCACAAACTATCAAAATGCAGACAGCATATTAATTGTCCCACCAGGAAAAATAGCACACTGGACCACTGCTTCACAATTCTTCCAACCTACAGGGAGAAACAAAAATCTGCAAACCCTATGGTTAAAACAGTGAAGAAATGGACCAGTGAATCATAGCAGGACACTGAGACCCCCCCCCCCATGCTAAGGCAAACAAAGACCTGGCTGATGAGCTGAATATCTTCTATTGCAGGTTTGAGAGAGACAAATTCACATCCCTCACCCTCTCCAGCCCAATGACAACAGCCCCCATCACACCTCTGGCAACCCCCCGATACTCAGGCTGTCATCAAGATATGTGGAGAAGATGTGACCTGGGTTTTCCAGAGACCGAAGACCAGGAAGCACCGGGTCCAGATGATGTCCCCCCCCCCCATCCTGTCTTAAAGCCTGTGCTGACCAACTGGCTCCAATCTTCATGCAGATCTTCAACAGATCCCTGGAGCTGTGTGAAGTCCCCTCCTGTTTCAAACACTCCACCGTCATCCTAATCCCAAAGAAACCCTCCATCACAGGATTGAATGACTGCAGGTCTGTCGCTCTGACGTCTGTGGTCATGAAGATGTTTGAACGATTGGTGTTGGCCCACTTGAAGAACATCACAGGACACCTGCTGGTCAGTGGATGATGCAGTCAACATAGGACTGCACTACATCCTGCAACACTTTGACTGCCCAGCGACATATGCAGTGATCCTGTTTGTGGACTTCAGCTCAACGTTCAACACCATCATTCCAGAAATCCTCTCCTCCAAACTCTCCCAGCTGACGGTATCCCCTGCCATCTGTCAGTGGATCACCAGCCTCCGGACAGGCAGGAAACAGCAGATGAGGCTGGGCGAAGTCACTTCTTGTATACGGTCAGTCAGTACTGGTGCTCCCCCAGGGATGTGTCCTCTCCCCACTGCGCTTCTCCCTCTACACCAATGACTGCACCTCCAAGGACCCAGCTCTTAAACTACCGAAGTTTGCAGATGACACCACGGTCATTGCACTCATCCAGGATGGAGATGTATCTGCATGTCGGCAAGAGGTTGAGCAGCTGGTGCTCTGATGTAGTCAGAACAACTTGAGGCTGAACATGCTCGAGACTGTGGAGATGACAGTGGGCTTTAGGAGACACCCCTCAGCACTGCTACCTCTCACATTATGCAACAGCCCCGTGTCAGCCGTGGAGACCTTCAAGTTTCTGGGAGCTACCATTACCAAAAAGACCTGAAGTGGGAGACCAACATCAACTCCATCTTCAAAAAGGCCCATCAGGGGATGTTCTTTCTGCGGCAATTAGGGAAATCTGGCCTGCCACAGGAGTTGTTGAGCCAGTTCTACACCGCAGGCATTGAATCTGTCCTGTGCACATCTATCATGGTCTGGTTCAGAGCAGCAACAAAACAGGATGGGAACACACTTCAGTGAACAGTAAGGACAGAAGAAAAGATTATTGCCGGTCCCCTGTCCACCCTGCACGACTTGTACATCTCTAGAGCCTGGAAATGGGCAGGCAGAATCAGCACAGACCCCCCCACACCCAGGACATAGTCTGTTTAAACTGCTACCCTCTGGCAAGCGCTACAGGGCAATGGGCACCAAAACCACTAGACATAGGAACAGTTTTTTACCACAGGCCATCTCTCTCATGAATATTTAAAAGCTTGGTGCAGGAACGGACAGTTATTTAAATGTGACACTTTGTAAATAGCCTCCTCCGGTCAAGATGTCTCACCTACATATCTATGATGTGCTCTAACTCTTAAAACCAGATGTGCAATACAAATGTACAATTTTAAATACACATATAACTGCTGTATACTGGTCATCACAAGTAATTGCTTTTATTGTTGTGGTTGTAACATAGGTATATAATATAGTATGTAGTTGTGAGGTGGATGGAAGGTGAATATATAGTGTATACTTCTGGTACATATAGTGTAATATAGTGGGAGTGTACAGCATTGTATATGGCCATGCCAGGTTATGGAGTTGTCTATGATATATGGTATAGTGTAGGGGCAATATAGCAAAAAGCAATATGGTATAATATATGGGCATAGGTTGTTGATTACTCAACCGCAACACAACTCTGTATAGTAGTGACGTACCTGTTGTGCATGCGTGCTTGCCTCCAATGTCCTGTTTTTGTTTCATTTATTCTTCAGTTCTTTCTTTCCTTTTTCTTTTTTCTTTTTTGCGAGTGATGTCTGCAAGCGCTTGAAGCTGCAGTGAACCGGAGTCGAATTCCTCGCGTGTGCAGGCACACTTAGCCAAGTGGATTCTGATTCTGATTCTGATGTCCTGCCATTCGGAAACGAGACTGTACCGTTTTTTTCTGTGCAGTAATTCAGTCTCTGTGCAATTACCTCAATTCACCGTGCAGTATAGAAGTAGAATGCTGCTATTTTGCAGTGCAGTATCTGTTAGTATAATGCTACACACCGTTTGTATTACCACTGCAGGGTCATATTTGTATAACGTGAAAGGTGCATTTAGTTTATACAGTTTATTTTTCATCATTTATCACTCACTCAACCTTTTCGTCTACTTCTTGTGAGCTGCTGTAACATGAATTTCCCCGGTGGGTATCAATAAAGTCTTCTCTTGTCTTGTCTTGTCTTGTCTTGTCTTGTCTTGGTCCTCATTAATATTCATGAGCTGACCTTTGAGTGACAAGTACAAACAAGCGTTGGCAGGGTTTAATAAAATAATGATTTGAGCTGATTGGCTGTATGTAAACGAGTGGGTCTGTTCACATCATGAATATTGAAAAGAAAGATTGGTTGAGAGAACTTTAACTACGGGGAGCACTTTTTAAAAAAGAGACAGGGTCTTCCTTAATTTACATATTGGTAAAAACAGCACACATTCCTTATTTATCATGCAAGTGCTTTACTCCAAAAGCTATGTCCATATTTTGTGTCCATCTGTTGTTCTTGAAAACAAGAAAACAGGTTTTTTTTCAACAAAATGTTTACCCTTTTATATATATATTTTTTTTTGCAGTAGGATGCGACTGTACAAAATACATGGTGGTTTATGGAATTAGTGATGTTAGGAAACAGTACTGCTTCCGTTCTGGTCTGACTTTAAGAGGGATTTGCGTGATTTGGTCTCAGCGTTTGGCCGTTAGCGTGTTAGCATGTCTGTTCAAATGTGCTGCAGCGAGGATAAATTGCACTGGGCTGTCGAGCGTGTGACTGGGCGAAGACGGGAGAGCTGGAGCAGAGAGGAGTCGGGGGTGTTACTGTGATAGCGCGTGACATTATGTGTGGAAGGAGGCTGTCTGGGACATTAAGAGAGGCAAGAAGAAAAGCACATATATTTCTTTTTCTAAGGTGCGTTACTCTGTGTGGTGGTGAGCGCCCAGTTGAAAGGGGAAGAGCTATTTCTTATATGGCAACCCTGCTTCAGTACATGGGTGCATTCTCATAATAGGGCGGCAGGGTGGCGCAGTGGTTAGCGCGGTCACCTCGCAGCAAGAAGGTCCTGGGTTTGAACCCCGGGGTAGTCCAACCTTGGGGGTCGTCCCCTGTGTGGAGTTTGCATGTTCTCCCCGTGTCTGCGTGGGTATCCTCCGGGTGCTCCGGTTTCCTCCCACAGTCCAAAGACATGTAGGTCAGGTGAATCGGCCATACTTAATTGTCCCTAGGTGTGAATGTGTTGGCCCTGTGATGGTCTGGCGGCCTGTTCAGGGTGTCTCCCCCGCCTGCCACCCAACGACTGCTGGGATAGGCACCAGCCTCCCGTGACCCCAACTGGGATACGCAGCTTGGATAATGGATTGATGGAGGAATTCTCATAATGAGCGATAGGACTCACTTTTGGTAATACCCCGTGGACTTGACAATATGTTGACCTGTATCTGAGTCGTTAAGTACCCTTGCTCATATTGCATTGGCCGTCATAGACGACAGTTATGCCTACGCCGGTGTCTTTTGCTGTGTTGCTTTCTGTCTGTTATTCCCAGCTAGTCTTGCTCATTATATGTTTCGTTAAAAATTTGCACGTATTCCTGATTTCTCATGCAAGTGCTTTACTCCATAAGCTGTGTGCTTATTTTACGGTAAGTCCGCCTGTTGCTCTTGAAAACAAGAGAGAGGTTGTTTTTTTTTTTTTTAAACAAAAAGGGGTAAGAGCTAGACAGACAGCGAGACATGAAGCCAAGAAAATGGGCAGGGAAACACAGAGAGGCCGACTAACGACCGCGCCGAGATGGCGAGGCAAACCAAAGATCTGACGTTCCTTAAGAAACACGGATTCTCCTCAGTGTGCCAACATGCCATTAGTGAAGACGGACCGCCAATAACCGGCGACCCACGCTGTGACAAACCTCTGCCTCAAACAGGAGGGGATACAAAAAAAAAAACCCGTATTTACCGCCTTTCCATTTTATTTGCAGACAAAAACTGAGACAAATATCAGCTTGTAAGAATATTCTCCTTCGTTCAACCCCGCAGCCACGACAGTAGACGGTATGAAACAAATAACCAAGTACCCACAGTGAAATGACTCTAGTACAGGCAAGCCGTGGTGCCTCGTATTTTAAGACTTCTTGTGTTATCGGGAGTGTTCGCCAGACCATCCAGAAATGTCACGCTGCAGTGGAAACCGACTCCTACTCTGTGCAGTGGGAGTTTTTAACGGTGTGTGTTTCAGGTAGTGCGTGTGTGGAGGTGGGGTGTGTGTGTGTGTGCATCCAAAGTGTGCGTGTTTACTTCATCTCGTAGCGGCTGACGTCTGCCTAAGTAGCTCCGTGAGCAGCTTAGAGGATTCTGATCAGGATTTCGTAGGGATCCACCCGAGACTAATTCGCCTCTCTCGCACCTCCTCGTCCCGATCACAGCCCGGTTCTGAAGGGGCAGCGGCGCAGAGATGGAGGGTCGGCGTTGTGGAATACAGTTCTTCAAAGTGTTGGGATTTGGAATGCATAATAATCTGAGATTCACTGGGATTTTGTGGATATTAAGCCACATGTGGTACGCATGTAGGCGGCACGGTGGCGCAGCGGTTAGCGCGGTCGCCTCGCAGCGAGAAGGTCCTGGGTTCGAGCCCCGGGGTAGTCCAACCTTGGGGGTCATCCCGGGTCGTCCTCTGTGTGGAGTTTGCATGTTCTCCCCGTGTCTGCGTGGGTTTCCTCCGGGTGCTCCGGTTTCCTCCCACAGTCCAAAGACATGTAGGTCAGGTGAACCGGCCGTACTAAATTGTCCCTAGGTATGAATGTGTGTGTCGGCCCTGTGATGGACTGGCGGCCTGTCCAGGGTGTCTCCCCGACTGTTGCCCAATGACTGCTGGGATAGCATCCCGTGACCCTAATTAGGATAAGTGGATTGGATAGTGGATGAATGGATGGATGGTACACATGTATATCTAGTACACATGTCTATATGGTACACATATACTATATCTAGTACACTTGTCTATATGGTACACATATACTATATCTAGTACACATGTCTATATGGTACACATATACTATATCTAGTACACATTTCTATATGGTACACATATACTATATCTAGTACACTTGTCTATGTGGTACACGTGTATATAGTACACATGTATATATGGTACCCATGTTTAAATGGCATGTCGTGGAGTGGCAGATGGGTTGTATGTAACAAGTATAATGCCAGCATTTGGGTTGCATCTTTTATTTTTATATTTTTCCCCCCCTCTGGCATTTCATTACAGACACTGTTTTTTCCAAATCTGGTTCTCCATCAGGAATATGGGAAGAAGTTGCCCACCGCCCTTTTTCTGTTCTTCTAATTTATTTTAACGATAAATGGGTCATTGTGAAGATATTATTGCAAGGAACGTCCGTGCATGCTTGTCTCATTGTGAAGACATTATTGCAAGGAACGTACGTGCATGCTTGTCTGTGTCTCTGTGCGTTTGCACATAACTGACAGTGGTTGCGAGAGCACTTGTGTAAAATTTCTAGCTCTATTTTTACCAGCCACTCTGTGCAGAGTGCACAGTATGAGAGCAGGCTGAAGTGGGAGCAGCGGACAGTGTCCAGTGGGAGAGAATCTCAGCCATTTAGGGGACTTTCATGTAGCCTTACGAGACAGACGGGTCCTGCGAGTTGATCACACTGCAAACCATGTGTGGCCTCCCTCCCTGCGAGGGAGACGTGTCAGTGACGTTGCGGCCTTGCATTAAGTAAAAGGGTAGGACCAACCAGAATGAGTCATGTGATACGGGCACAGTGGGCTTTGTGCAAGCATGTGCTGCTGGTTTTTATGGAAATCACTATCTCGTAAATTGCAAGACCTATCTCACCTACTGAAGGTGGTAGCCAGTAGTGAACAAGCTTGTAATACTAGCTTCTCGCCGACCTGGTGTCAGTGCTGTGCAGGCAGTTAAATATTTACCATTTGTTTGTGATGTAAATCGTCACATTAGATCATGCATCTACAGTAACCCTACACGTAGTCACTGAATAACACACTGTGGATGATTTTATTACTGAGCGACTAACGTTCCAGGCTCGGTCCGGCAACATCCACAACGGATCTCTGAGTAATGAACCCCATGCTGCATGCACGGTGGTTTCCAGTTTGGCGCACTGGTGATCCGGTCCTTCATGAAGGCAAACGGCGGAAGCACAACGATGGACTGAAGGGTCTTCTTTATGTACTACGTTTCACCAACAAAGCAGCCGGAATTTAAATCACGCAAATCTGGCTGGAATAAATGTGAAAACATCCCCTGTGGTAACAGCCTTCAGTGCTTTTTGAGCCATTTTTGTCCTCAACTTGATATGGATTTTTTTTTGGACTCATCGAGAAACGCGCTTGTATTGAATTAGCCTCCAAAGTTGCGTCTTAATTGCCTGCGTGGCGACTGGGTTTGCCTTGTTCTCCTGTCGGGGGGAAGAGGCCAGACGTGTTGTGCAGTCAGACTGTAAAACTCATCTGGCCCGCGAGGCGAGGTTCTCCGCACATGGCGAAGTGTTTTGTCGAGGTCTTGATGGAGACAAATGGGAACCCGGCCTCTTCAGATACTCCACTGAGTGCCAGTCACTCCAGCTGGTCCAGCTGGCACAGAATTGCGTAGTCTTGTTTTTTGCTGTTATTGTTTTCACTAATTGCCAGTTCTCACTCATTTGCTGGAAAATAAACAACGCCTTGACAGAAGTAGAGGAGTCGCCCAATTTAGAAGTTTGAAGCTGCGGATTTACTATTATTTACACAATCGAGGTTTGTGTTGGGGGTGAAAAAGCCCCCGCATAACATTTGAAACGGCACCCGCTTATGACCGTGATGAACACAACTGGCTGGTTTTGTGTCAAAATTGGAATTGTGGTTAAAAAAAAAACGGGAGGGAAATAAACAGTTTAGGATTAGAGTCAGCACGGCGCTTTCCTATCATCGGCCAAAACACTTGCACAGTGACATACTTTTCACAACCCCCATGTGACAAACCATGGCATGTTAGAGTATTGATTGTTTTCTTTTTAAATTAAAACCTCATTAAATGTTGCCAGGCGTCATTTAGTAGCGCAGGCAGAGATGGGCAAAGATACATCAAAGCGTATCTTGTTACAAAATCTTGTTACAAAATGCAAAATACTCCTCAAATAAATGTGTCAAAATAAAACACGAAACACTGGTGCCAGAGAATGTATCAAGATAAAATACATGTGTTTTGTGTTTTCAAAATACAGGAACATACATTTTATAATATTGGGCATTCTGAATTTGTACAAAATGGCAGAGCATTCAGGTTTGTAATGTACGCAAGGCTCTGGTGAGAGTTTGCACCCTACAGGAAGGAGGAACGGGAAGTAGAATGCTACTGTATATGCAAATGCTTGACGTGTGTATATACATATTTTAACCAGGCATAAATACCATTGCACGCATGGCCATGCGAGAACACTCCCACCATTTTCTCACAGTATATCCCCAAAATACTAGACAGAGTTCACTTTACTGTTCAACGTTTCTTCTTGGACTTGAAATGAAGAAATTACTGCAAATAACAAGAAGCTGTGTTGGAATACTTGGATTAAATGCTTCAACAGAGCTTTTTTTTTTTTACCAACTGCCTGCTTTATTTTTAATTAATCTTCTGTCATTTAACAATTAAACATGCACAGTATAAAACCCGTGCATAAAAAGGATACACACAGAAACAGTGCAGACAGAATACTCAGAAACCACAGCACACCTGTGTCCTCTTTATAACAGTTCAGTTCAATTCAATTTTATTTATTGTCATTAAAAACAATGTGCAGGCACATGTTAAAAATCAAATGAGGGCTGCGGCGTCGCCAAACAGTGCAAGACAGACGGACAAACACAACAAACACAGTATAAGATGTACACACATGAAGACCAAAAGCTAAAAATAAGTTAAAAAAGAGCATGAGTACAAAATATTTAAAAAGATCCACAGACATTCAGTGGGTAGCCAGGTTCAGGTGGGCAACAGCTTGGGGAAAGAAGCTGTTTTGGAGCCTGGTGGTGTGGGCTCTGAGGCTCCTGTAGCACCTCCCAGAGCGCAGGGGGGGTGGAGGGGCAGTTCATGGTTGGGGTGGGTGGGATCTCTGCTGATGCTGAGACCCCTTTGAAGGCAGCGTTTGTGATAAATGTCTTTTATGGCTGGGAGCTGGGTACCGATGATATGCTGGGCCGCCTTGACGACCCGCTGCAGAGCTTTCTGGTCTACTGAGGTGCAGCTGCTGTACCACACTGAGATGCAGATGGTCAGGATGCTCTCTATGGTGCAGTGGTAGAAGTTGGTGAGAATTTTGGGGGATAGACGGGCGCTCCTCGGCCTCCTCAGGAAATGCAGGCATTGTTGGGCCATTTTCACAAGGGCCTGGATGTTGGATGTCCAGGAGAGGTCCTTGCTGACGTGGACTCCAACGATTTTAAAGCTGGAGACACGCTCCACTTCCACCCCATTGGTGTGTATGGGGGAGTGGCTGCAGCTGCTAGACCTCCTGAAGTCCACAATCAGCTCCTTCGTCTTCTGTACATTGAGGACAAGATTGTTGGTAGTGCACCATGGTGTGAGGTGCTGAATCTTGTTCCCGTAGGCCGTCTCGTCATTGTTGGGGATACGGCCAACGTCTGTAGTGTCATCCACAACCTTAACTATTACATTTGAAGGGTGAGCTGGCAGGCAGTTGTAGGTAAAGAGGGAGAAAAGGAGGGGGCTCAGAACACAGCCTTGAGAGGCACCTGTGCTGAGGGTCAGGGTGGAGGAGGTGTGGTCACCTAACCTAACGGACTGAGGTTTGTTGGTCAGGAAGTCCAGGGTCCAGTTACAGAGGGAGGGGTTGAGGCCAAGGGAGAGGAGTTTGGTGGTTGGTTAGTTTGGCGGGGATGATAGTGTTGAAGGCAGAGCTATAATCTATAAACAGCATGTGGATGTATGTGTTATTAAGGTCAGGGTGGGTAAGAGCAAAGTGCAGGGCAGTGGCAATGGCATCCTCTGTAGACGTTTTGGGACGGTAGGCGAACTGATGTGGGTCAAATGTGTGTGTGTGTGTGTGGGGGGGGGTAGTGTTTTTGATGTGAGCCAGAGCCAGTCTCTCAAAGCACTTCATGGCAATGGGGGTGAGTTCTATGGATCGGTAGTCATTCAGACATGTGGATGTTGATTTCTTGGGGACAGGAATGATAGAGGTGGTCTTAAAGCATGCCGGGACTATGGATTGGGACAGTGAGAGGTTAAATGTAGTTGTGAAGACCTCAGCCAGCTGGTCAGAGCTTTCCCGGAGGGAAATGGAAATCTGATTTATGACCCGCATATTTGATTTGGCAAAGATTTTACGCCGGATACCCTTCCTGACACAACCCTCCCCATTTATCTGAGCTTGGGACGAGCACTAAAAATGCACTGGCTTGTGCACCACACCCTCGGTGGCCGGGTTTTTTCAAGCCGGTCAAATACAGTTACAAAATACTCAAAAGTAATTGAAGTACATATTTCAAATCCAAGTAACAGAAATACTGCCCATCTCTGAGTGCAGATACTAATAGTACAGCCAAAAACGTCCCTTCGTTAGTTACTTCAGCATTGAGAAAATTACCGTCCAATGGAACAACCATTTAAGCCTTCAAAAACGATGATACCTCTCTCCTTTTTGAAATGCCTGCAGTACAGTCAAACAAATCTTACTATCTTGCGATGGCAACGTAGTCACAAATGTCTGCAAAAATGTTTTTCTTGTTTTACCTCGTTTTTTTCTTCTTCCTTCCAAGTGACTGCTGGGCCGCAGCACTTCCTTCTTATGCAAGTTCACAAATGGCCGCGGTGTACCGTCAACTACAAAAATAGTCCCACATCAAATTGGATTTTATTCATTTTCAAAACATTTCCTGCACCAAAATGAAATAAATGAAGATACACGTGACTGTACTGGGAGCTTCCCATTTTTGAAAAGGAGAAATATCATTGTTTTTGAGGGCTTGAACGACCGCCCCCTTGGGCTGTGATGAAGCCCAATGAGAAGACCCAGCAAGAGTTTAAGTTTCTCAATTGAAGCAACCGTTAAATTTTCATATGTACGGTTCCAAATGTTGGCTGACGTTTGAATAAAGTTTGGGTTCAGAAATTGCGAACCTGTCCGTTAAGGTTATAAGTAGATGGAATGATGTTTAAACAAGTGTTAGCTTGGCTGTGAGTGTGGCTGTTCAGGGTGACAGGGTCAGAGTAAATCCCATCTGTATTTAATTGTGTTTGGCCTGCAGATAAAATTGGAATAAATCTCTTTGTCCCTTTGGGAGTAAGATACTCCTGTCCTCAAGTGCTACGCTGATGAAATGGGGAATGTTGCCCTCCGGGGAAACACAACAGTAGTACTTGTAATGTGAATTACACAGCTGGAGACAGAGATGCCCCCGTACAGACTGTAATTTCTGTTCCATAGACTATCAGGAGAAGTGTTGCCGCCGTCACAATTAATAATTAAACCCATGGGCAAAATGCAGGCAGAGTCCTAACAGTACGCAAAACTATAGATAAGCTTTGCTGATTAAAATGTTGATTTACTATTCCGTAACCAAGATTCTGGGCAAACTATCTGGCAATATCTCTAGAGATTGTCGGAGTCATTAAAACCAAGCTTCGTGTCCGTGACTCCCAGTTTTGCGTAGTTGCACATGGATCTGGTCCGTTTCCAACAGGGGAAAAACATTGAGTATTAAAATCTCCACAAATAACAGAGCCGGATTATAAATCAAATATTTGGCAAGTCCTGTCAGAAGGAGATTGGGGGGAAAAAATGTTGCTCGGACAAAACCTGAAGTGCAATTATTTAGGGGATGTGGCTTCATCAATGCATCTAACATAACCGCACGCCATCACAGCCGTTAAACAGCTTTTATTTGTAAATGACCAATAATTTTTCTTTTTTTTAATACCTTTATCCATTAATGTGGTGAATTATTTCAATGACTTTGAGGGAGTGTTCTGGTCCTCATTAATATTCATGAGCTCTCCTTTGAGTGCCAAGTGCAAACAAGGGTTGGTGGTAAGAGTGGGCTGGCGGGGTCTTCCCGCTGCTCTCGGCGCATGGGGTGCTTCTCGCTGGGGGGCCGGGGGGTGGGGGGGTGGGGTTATAAAACTCATGAACGCTCCTCCGTATGTATGAACAGAAAAGTGGGCCTATAGGAAAACTTATATATATGCTAACCATTTTAGGCCCCTGTCCTGTGTGACTACGTGTACCGACATTTCGGCATTTCACTCTCGGTACTGTACAGGATGCAGTTCAGATTAGGTTACATATTGTTTGACATCATCATGCAATCGAGCGATGGCTCAGAGAGCCAATAACAACTTCTAGGGAGATTTTTTAGCAAGACTGAATCCAACGCCTTGATGACTTGCCCGGGAAGTCCAATTCCCGGCCTCCGCCCCCCGGTGCACGCATTACAGAATTCAGTCTGTTTACGCCACTAATTTAAGAAAATGAGCCTACTTAGGTGTTGTCCAAGAAAAAGTAAAACAGATGAGGTAGGCAAACAGAGCAGGCATTTAGGCTTTGTCCAGACTGCAGGCGAATCAGATTTGTTTCTCAGATCAGATCTTTCAGACAAACGGTCCGCACTGTTATTTGCAAGTGATCGCATCGGGTTTGTGTGTGCGGACATCACCAGCCTTTCTGCATGGGTTGCTGTGGTAACGACGTAGGCGTGAGTAACTACGTGACGTGGTGACCCATCGGGTGATTTACCAAGGCAGAAGCATGAGAAACGGAGATCCATCATCTCTCCCTCCAAACAATTGCAGTGTCGAGCCGCGGTGCAGAACTCCTTCGTCGCACCAGACAAACCCAGCAACGGAGGAGGATGGTATCCGCTGCGATGTTCTGCGCCGCAGTCATGGTGGGCTTCACTGTGCAGCGACAGGTGCACAGCGCGAGACCGTTTGAAATCCGATTTGGGCGTCCGGACCGAGGCGCATCTGTAGAAATCTGATTCAAATCACGTTTCAAACCACCTCCAAATGTGGTTCACATTCGATTTAAAAAAAACCGCGTCTCATGTGGGTTTTTTTTGCTACCCAGACTTAATGAAATCAATCTGCATATGCCAAAAAACAGATGTGGGCTGGCAGTCTGAACAAGGCCTTATTGGGGGAGGGTGACGATGCATCACTCTCGCTCACTTTCATAGCTCCGAGCTGGGTTAGTTTAGCTCTTCTCCCGGCTCACTTCCTTCATGTCCTAGGGCGATCGCGCCACTTGCGGTGCTGTTTGGTCCAGCTGGTCTGGCTGGGTGGTTGGAAGTTGTGGTGGGCAGTGATCGTCTCAAGGTCCGCTGCACTTAATTCAATCCCTGCGCTTCCTTTTCAGCCTAAATTAAAGTGATTGCATATATTACCTTTGCAGATCAGGGGCTCCCAACCATAGTTGTGAGACCTCCAATGTTAGGCTATTTTAACTGCTATCATCTGACTCGTAGCTGGTTATGGTAATAGTTGCTGAAAGCACAGCCTTTCAGTAACTACTATACTACCAGCCTGGATGCGGCTGTCTATTAATGGGCCTCTTCTCAAGGACTTGCCATATCAAAGGGACATAGAAGTTTCCTACAAGAAGCCCCGAAGAGTAAAATCCTCTAGCAAATCCTGCAAGCTCCATCACTAAATAGTAAAATAAACATGTGTATACTCTGTGTGTATGCTCTTAATATCGCGTATAGCGTGGAAACTGCTGGAAAGTAGAGACGGACAATTTCTCTCATTGACTACTTGACTACACAAACCACCATCTCAGCAACATGGCGCTGCTCCAACCAACCTAGGCCTCGCTCCGCCCTCTCAACCCGGACACCCTTTCTTAAAGGGCCTGTGTCTACCCATTATGATGAATTGTGGCCCTATACTCCGCTACGGTAGCGCCTTTAACATTAGCTTTGCTCTCAGTCAGACTTCATGAGGGATTAGCCACACACAGGTCCACCTGTACCAAAAATGTCCTACGCTGGGTTTAGGGAACGTTTTGCATCTGTATTGGATAAGGATATCAAAAGACGGAGGCTGGGGTGGAGAGAGAGATTCAGCACCCTGCTGTGAGGCCTGATCCGCGGTCGTTTGCGTCGGCTGGCGGAGCCACCGGCAACTTCATTAGCCAGTTTTGTTGCCGTTATTGTTTTCACTAATTGGAAGTTCTCACTCATTGTCATAATAAATAATGTCTCGACCCAAATTGAAGCGTAGCCCAATTTAGAAGGAATGTGCAGCAGCAGATTTATCTTATTTACATAATCTGGGTTCGGGTCGGGGGGGAAAAAGCCACGGCATAGCAATGGAAACGGCACCAGTGTGTGAGTCAGCCTCTTGTGTATACTAAACACAAGTGGCTGGGAATGCATGTGAAACGAGGCACGTTCAGGTGAGTACGGGTAGCTTCTCGTGACCTAACAACCCGGTGCAAAAAGCGGTTATTTCTTTTTCACAGTGCACTTATGACAACCTGTGTGACATTACGATTAAAGACCACGAGTATGAGCAGGACCGAGGTTTGCTGGCTGCTCAGGGCCACGGCTTCAGAATAAATCTCATTTCCATTTAGTTGTGTCTGACCCGTAGCTAGAACTGGAATAAAGCTCTGTCCCTTTGGGAGTGAGACGCGACTGTCCTCAAGTGCTACGCTGATGAACCGGGGGACGTCGCCCTGCCGGGAAGCACAACAGCAGTCCTTGTAATGGGAATTACACAACTGGAGACAGAGACGTTCCCATACGTGCTATAATTTCTGTTTCATAGGCTGTAAAGGAGCGTTGCATTTGCCATCACAATGAATCATTACACCCGTGGGCACAGCAAGCACAGACACGCAACAGTGTGCAAATACTACAGATAGAGAGAGGCTGTGTTAATTAAAATGAAAGAAAATGCTGATAAGATATGTTAATTTGAATGTTAGCAAAACACAAAGCAATTGATGCTAAAGCTACTGACGCCACTTTATTTCTATGTTCAGCTCCGCACACGCCCCGCCGCTAACTAGATGCTAACTAGACGGCGTTTTTGGATTGGGTTTTCACAGGGACGTGCTGGCGCCGAGGAGCTGAATTTAGATACTGACTGATGCCTTTACTTTTATATGTAAATGAAAAATGAGCCCCCCCCTTCCCTTGTTCCCCCAATTGTACCCGGCCCAACATTTTGCTTTGCCCGCTCCCCTGGGAGCAGGATGAGCGGCTAAGATCATGAATGAAGGTATGCGGCCAATTACCCCACCCTTCCGAGCCGTCCTGGTCGCTGCTCCACCCCCTCTGTCAATCCGGGGGGGGGGGGCTGCGGCCTGCCACATGCCTCCTCCCATACATGTGGAGTCGCCAGCCGCTTCTTTTCACCTGACAGTGAGGAGTTTCACCAGGGGGACGTAGCGCGTGGGAGGGTCACGCTATTCCCTCCAGTTCCCCCTCCCCACCTGCACAGTTACCCCGATCGACCAGAGGAGGCGCTAGTGCGGCGACCAGGACACACACCCACATCAAGACTTCCCACCCACAATTGTGTCTGTAGGGACACCCGGTTAAGCCGGAGGTAACATGGGGATTCGTTCCGGCGATCCCCATGTTGGTAGGCAACGGAATAGACCGCTATGCTACCTGGACACCTTAATTATGATATACTTTAAATAAGGAACTTAAGCTGTGCATTTAACCCGTCCTAGCTGTGTAGCAAGGAGCAGTGGGGAGCCGCTGTGAAGCACCCAGGGACCAACTCCAGGTCATCCTGCCATGCCCCGGTCAGGGCACAGACGGGGTATTAACCCTTACTACACGCATGTCTTTTTGATGGTGGGGGAAAGCGGAGCGCCTGGAGAAAACCCACCACAGACACGGGGAGAACATGCAAACTTTACACAGAGGACGACCCCCAAAGTTGGACAACCCCAGGGTTTTGAACCCAGGACCTTCTTGCTGTGAGGTGACAGCGCTAACCACTGAGCCACCATGCCGCCAGTGCACAAGAAACGCACAAAATGCACAAGGAACTCAATTCTAATCTCCAACCACTGCTCGACCGCATCTGTCAAGATGTTGGATTTTCTAATATGTTCTGATTATTCTGAAAGGAGGGAAAACGGCCGTAAGACGCCACCTCTCCCTGAGCAGCATACCATACAGGTGATGCTGAAGTTGAACTTATATGATGTCAAGTTAATGGGGTAACAATGCCAAAAGGTGGTTTTTTGGGGGCGATACGACAGTTTGAACAGTGCGCTTGCGACGATGTATCGTAAAACACCCACTGAGCAGCCAAAC